>NC_057794.1:87022209-87322209 GCF_018294505.1 Triticum aestivum | reverse complement strand
TAAACTTCCATTCCCTATTCTCCATTGTAGCCAAACAAGCTGCTAGGATTTGCAAATGCAGTGTTGCCTGCCAAATGCGTATGCAGTAGAGTCAAGAAAAAGATCTTACATTATGAGACCGAGGGAGTACTATTTTGACACCGTATGAAAAACTGAACGCTTAGCACAAGCTGAACCAGATCAGTAACATTATAACATACAGCACTTGATAATTCCATTCTTCTTGTCACTAACATCTTGTTTAATTCTTCGAACTTGCAAACTACTCCCTCGTGCAGTGTCAAAAACGCTCTTATGTTATGAGACGGAGGGAGTAGCTACTGCCACGGCGCCGTCAGTAGGTAGTGAAGCAAGGGTACCAATGGCGTCCTGTGTTTACCCCATTCAAGTCGGTGTTTGCTGGGTCTGTAATGTTGTTGCCTAACACGTAACCCCCAGTTACTAGCATCAACGAAGAAATAGAAAAGCAAGGAGCAGAGCAAAAGGACCCATCACCATCAATTCAGATTTCAGAAATAATGTAATGCGGTCGATTTAAGTTTAGTATGCAAAAAGAAATAGTCTGCGCTTTGGATCTCGACGTGATCACTTGCAGGTAGGGACGAGGACGTGGCCGGCGAACACGATCACCCCTGACCGCTCCTCCATGATGATGAACGTGAACGGATGTTCAGCGATGAACTCCACATGGTCCGGCATTGGTCCGCCGCCACGCAAGGCCGTCATGACCGCAGCCGCCTCGGTCCCTTCCTCATTCACCTTGATGATCGCCTTGTGCGCAATCTTGGTCAGGAAGGTCGGCGGCCCGTCGTCCTGCTTGTACATGCCTCGCAGGTCGCCCACCTTCCGCGAGAAGGGCAGCGTGAGGCCCAGCCGACGGAGGTCGCTCCCAAGGTCCCAGTCCAATGACACCTCGAACTTGGGGAGCTTGATTTGGACTAGCTTGGTTTCCGTGGGCAGGACGCTGTAGAGGTACCCAGGTGCCGCGGTGATCACGTCCACCATGGTGGCCATGCCGTCGCGCTCGTCCGGGAGGAAGACAAACATGGAGAACTGGGTGGCGTCCTCGCCCAGAGGCGTCTTGACAGAGGTGGCCCGCGGGCCACGGTAAATCTTGTAGGGAAGCCCCTCGTTCATATTCCCCATCCGGGCCGTAGGGGAGCTTGAGTACCTTGAAGCCGTCCATGCACGAGATGGACATGGTCTTTGAGCTCGTACGTGAACGCTGCCTCGACGTGGCTGCCGTCGAGCCGGTGGAACTTGCCCAATGACGTGTGGCAAACGTTGAAGGGATTGAGCCAGCTGCCCTTGAAGTAGACCGCATTGGCGAGCACGAGGTCGGTGTCGGCGGTGATGTCGCTGCGTGAGATCATGGAGTCGATGAGGTTGTTGGTGGCCTTCTTCACCCAGCGGTTGATCGTCTCCACTGCTTCCTCCGGCTGAACATACAATAACCAACGATATGATTTCAGTTTATATCAAATGCGCAGAAGTTAACATAAAACTGTAGACACACGTTTCTTTCACCCAATGGCCAGCTGATTCACATTAATTAGAACACGTACTCAAAGAAAAATTAAGTTTAGAAGACTGTTTCTAATGATTTGATTAAGATTAATTCGAAGATGTTCTCAAAAGGAAAATAAATAAGATAGAAGATTGTTGCCTTGTTTGTTAGGATTTGTCCTGTCGAGAAAAATGTTCAAGGGTTTGTGTAGGACACATCTAGATGTGACATAGTTATGTCACATCTGTTTGTGGTCTGTTTTTTTGTCCTAATTTTTTTGTGTCTTTTTGCCGCATTATATATTTGTGGAAGCTTAAATGTGAAATCCTTAAAAAACATCTAGATGTGAATTAGACAAACTGAATGTTCAACGACATCTCGTTCATGATTGTCCACAGATCCATATTAATTCTACTAGAGGTTTGCCTCGAGTACGTATTGATCCCTATTAACTATACTACTTCCTCTGTCCCAGAATATAAGAATGTTTTTGACATTATGCTAGTGTTAAAAACGTTCTTATATTTTAAGACGGAGGGAGTACATATTTGCCTCGAATATTGATCCATATAATTCTACTACAGAATTGGCTTGGGTAGGAGGTTAGGGTTCCAGAGCACAAACAATCGCCTCTACTAACCTCATCGGTGAAGCTGACGGTGCGGGTCTCGGACTTGTAGGACTTGGCGGCGACCTCCTTGAACGCCTCCTTGAGCCCGTCGCGCGAGGCGTCGATCTAGACGCCGCCGCCGAAGAGCACATGCGGCCCGCCGGAGCCCGCCTTGTTGGCCAGGACACGATCGGCGACGAGGCGACCAAAGGCAGCGAGGCCGTCCGCCGTCGGCACGCCGAGGAAGTTGAGCAGCTGGGCCCGCATGGCGCCGCCCGCACCCATGGCCACCAACGCGAGGCCAGCGTGGATGGAGACGGGCGAGAACGCGACGTTCTTAGCGGCGACGTCCGCGTCGGCGGCCGTGAGGTGGTTGGCGAGGCGGAGCGCGAGGGCCGTCTGCCCGTCGCGGACTGGGTCGGCGGCGGCCATCGGGAGCAGGTACGTGCCACGGCGCAAAGTGGACGAACTGTACGTACTGTAGGTTAGGTGTATATCAATCTTTTCTTTAGTGTAGAAGGACAAGTATTGGCTGTGCAATCGTAATACATTGATCGGAGCACCAGACACGTATATATGAGTACAGAGGGGGCCATAACCTCAACTATACAGAGGAAACAGGACGTGGGCCCTATACACAATATACACGTACATCATATAATCAACCCCCCCCCCCCCCCCGCGCAGTCGAAGCGGCGGCAGTGACGCAGAGACTGGAATGAAACTCCTTGAAGGTGGAAGTCGGCAGTCCCTTCGTCATCACATCGGCGAACTGTTGTGTAGTCGGAACATGGAGAACCCGAACACGTCCAAGGGCCACCTGCTCGCGCACAAAGTGAATGTCCAGATCAATGTGCTTAGTCCGACGATGATGGACAGGGTTGGCGGAGAGGTACACCGCAGAGACGTTGTCGCAGTAGACAACTGTAGCCTGGGAGACGTCGTGATGCAACTCCTAAAGTAACTGTCATAGCCAGGTGCACTCGGCAACAGTGTTGGCCACCGCTCGGTACTCAGCCTCCGCACTAGAGCGCGAAACCATGGGTTGTCGCTTGGACGACCACGAGATGAGTGAAGGGCCGAGGTAAACACAGTAGCCAGAGGTGGACCGGCGTGTGTCGGGGCAACCAGCCCAGTCTGCGTCGGAGTAGGCCATCATCTCCAGAGAAGTGGACGCCGTGAGGGTGAGCCCAAGAGTCATCATGTCGCGAATGTAACGGAGGATCCGCTTCACGAGAGTCCAATGAGAGTCACGAGGGGCGTGCATATGGAGACACACCTGCTGAACAACACACTGGAAATGCGGTCTGATGAGAGTCAGATACTGAAGAGTACCAACTATAGACCGATAGAAGGGAGCATCCGACGCTGGCGAGCCCTCAAAAGTAGAAACCTTGGCCTTCGTATCAACAGGAGTAGCAACATGGTGACAGTTGAGCATGCCAGCATGCTCAAGGAGCTTGTGCGCATACTTCTGCTGATGAAGGAAGCCGTCCAGTCCCTGAACAACCTCAATGCCAAGGAAATAATGTAGAGCACCCAAGTCCTTGATGGAAAACTCGTCACGTAGCCGAAGAGTAATCTGCTGAAGAAGAGCCGCGGAGCAGGCCGTCAGGATAATGTCGTCGACGTAGAGAAGCAAATATGCAGTCGTGTCACCGTGGTGATAGACAAACAGTGAGGCATCCGAGCGAGTGACGCTGAAGCCTAGTGTCAGAAGAAACCCGGCGATCCACTGGTACCAGGCGCGGGGTGCTTGCTTGAGCCCGTAGAGAGACCGAGACAACAAACACACATGGCCAGGAAGAGATGCGTCGACGAAACCGGTGGGCTGCTCACAATAAACCTGCTCCTCAAGATGGCCGTGGAGGAAGGCGTTGGAGACTCCATTTGATGAACTGGCCAACCTCGGGACACCGCAAGCCGGAGGACGGTGCGGATCGTGCCCGGTTTAACAACTGGGGCAAACGTCTTAGTGAAGTCAACTCCAGTGCGCTGTCTAAAACCACGAACCACCCAACGAGCCTTGTAGCACTCAAGTGTACCATCCGAGCGGGTCTTGTGGTGAAAGACCCACTTGCCGGTGATGACATTGGAGCGAGGAGGCCGGGGAACCAGTGTCCAGGTGCGGTTCCGCTGGAGAGCGTCGAACTCTTCATGCATCGCCGTGCATCGCCGCAAGCCAATGGGGATCATGGAGGGCTGCGCGAGCAGACGCATGAAGAGGAGACGGCTCTACGGTGGAGGCGGCAAGGAGGTACTCGTCGCTCGAGTACCGCAGGCTCGGACGGTGAACACCGGTTCTAGCCCGTGTGACAG
This sequence comes from Triticum aestivum, assembly GCF_018294505.1. Classification (NCBI taxonomy): domain Eukaryota; kingdom Viridiplantae; phylum Streptophyta; class Magnoliopsida; order Poales; family Poaceae; genus Triticum; species Triticum aestivum. The sequence continues at coordinate 87,317,773 of NC_057794.1, read as the reverse complement.
GGCCAGATGGCAACACCGGAGTGGCCGGCGAGGCGGCTGGCGACGGGGCCAGCATAACAGCCGGTGAGGCGGCTTCCGAGGCGACTAGCGTGACGGCCGGCGAGGCGGCCGAGCCGGCGGTGCCCGAGCCCGCGGCGCCCGAGTCGGGGGCGGCGGGTGAAGGGGGGGCGCCGGCCGAGTGGGCGTGGTCGGTCGAGGAGGCCAAGAGGGCAGGCGCCGGCGTGGGGGCGCAAGACGCAACTCGTCCCACGATGCGAGGACCGCCAAAGCCCGGAGGCGGTCCGAGAGCCGAGCGAGGCCGTCCACCTGACGGAGTCGCCGAAGGGCCGGCGGCAGCCGGCGGCGACGGGGCGACGAGGGGTACCTGGTGCTGAAACGGAAACACCTTCTCATCAAGGTAAACGTGTCGGGAGGTGAAAACACGATGGGAGACATGATCGTAGCAGCGGTAGCCCTTAGTGTTAGGTGGGTAGCCGAGAAACATGCAGGCGACGGAGCGGGGTGCAAGCTTATGAGGTGCAGCGGCGGCAATGCTAGGGTAGCAGAGACAGCCGAAGATGCAGAGCTCATCATAAGAGGGCGGTGAGGGAGTCGTGGACTAAGGGTTCCTCGGGCGTCTTGCCTGTTAGCCATGGGCCGGATTGATGGGCTGTGAAGATACGAAGATCGAAGTCTGCACCCGTGTCCGGATGGGACTATCCTTGGCGTGGAAGGCAAGCTTGGCGACCAAATATGTAGATTCCTTTCTTTGTAATCGACCTTGTGTAACCCTAGATCCTCTCGGTGTCTATATAAACCGCTGGATTTAGTCTGGAGGACGGACATTACCATAACCATACAAGCTAGGCCGCTAGGGTTTAGCCATTACGATCTCGTGGTAGATCAACTCTTGTAATACTCATATTCATCAAGATCAATCAAGCAGGACGTAGGGTATTACCTCCATAGAGAGGGCCTAAACCTGGGTAAAACATTGTGTCCCCTGTCTCCCGTTACCATCAACCTTAGACGCATAGTTCGGGACCCCCTACCCGAGATCCTCCGGTTTTGACACCGACATTGGTGCTTTTATTGAGAGTTCCATTGTGCTGTCATCAAGAGGTTCGATGGCTCCTTCAACCATCTACAACGATGCTGCCCAAGGGGGAGTTTTCCTCCCCGGACAGATCTTCGTGTTTGGCGGCTTCGCTCTGCGGGCCAACTCGCTTGGCCATCTGGAGCAGATCGAAAGCTACACCCCTAGCCATCAGGTCAGATTTGGGAGCTTGAACTATGTTGCGGACATTCGTGGGGACTTGATCTTCGCCGGATTCGAGACCGCGGCTACCACTCTTGGCCACCCCGAGGGACATGACCTAAATCTGTTATCGGACAGCATCCAGGAGACAGCTCCCATAACTGCTCTGGCCTTAGATCCGGAGCAGACTGCGCATCCAAGGACGGGAAGCTCAACCCCGCCACGGAGGCCACAGATTCCCCGGCGTTGGAGCCGCACATAGACTTGATCTCACACGATACCTATGCCACCGGAACTCCGGACTTGTCTCCGGCCGTAAGTTTTGAACCATGTGAGCCCGCGGACGCCGAACTTGATTGTTTATCGATCTTCAAATTCAGCGCCGCAGACATCTTCCAGCACTCGCCTTTGGGCGACATGCTAAACTCACTGAAAAACCTGTCCTTGGCGGGGGACTCACAGTCGAACTATGTTCGGTTCGAACTAGGGGCTGATGATGGAGAATCTTGCTTCCCACCCGCCACCCACTCCATAGCCACTGTCGAGGACTTAGCCGACATGCTCGATTACGGCTCCGAAGACTTTGACGGTATAGACGACGATACCGAAGAAGAGCAGGGCCGAAACCCGCCACTCACTGGATGCGGGACAGTCACTTCTTCATACGACATATACATGGTAGATACACCTAAATAAACTAACAACGATGACAAAGAAGATCCAATTGAGGATAAACCTCCTGAGACACAGCCCAGATGTCGGCATCAGCGGCACCGCTCTAAGTCACATCGCGCAAAAGACAGTAATACCGACACTGGAGAAAACAACACCCCAGACGATGCCGACGACAATGAAGCCCCTGTTGGGGCAACATCCGAACAGGATGAACTGGAAGACGGGCATGATAGCCCGCATGAACAGGCCATACACGAAGACTCGAAGGACAGTAATTATCTTTCGCTCCCCGAGGATGAGGAGAGCCTCGGCGACGAGGATTTCATCGTGCCTGAGGAACCTCTTGAGCAGGAGCGCTTTAAACGCCGGCTATTAGCCACAGCAAGGAGCCTGAAAAAGAAATAGCAGCAGCTTCAAGCTGACCAAGACCTTCTCAAGGATAGATGGATAGACATCCTAGTGGCCGAAGAATATGGCCCCAAGCACACAACCAAGGGTTACCCAAAGCACAGATTGCTACCTTAGTTCGATGACGAGGCGCCAACACTTGTACCAGGCGGTCGGGACAATGCGGCTAACCGACCACTATGCAGTCGGGATAAAGCGGCAGCTCAAGCCGAACAGCAGCCCGCCTCACCCCAAAGAAAAAATAGAGACGAAACAGCTCGAGGTCATACATACGACCCTCGGCAGAACCTGGATAGTAGAGCACAACACAACAGGTCGATCTATGGATCATGAGGACGTGCCTCGACACGCGACGTCAGCTACCTATTCGGACGTGACAAGTCTAGTTATGCCCGGGCCGAAAACTGCAGACGGACTCCATCTAAGCTACGTCGTGACGTGGCCCAATATAGAGGCATCGCACACCCACTCCGCTTCACTGATGAAGTGATGAAGCATGAATTCCTAGAGAGGTTTAGACCCGTGAATATCGAATCATATGATGGAACAACCGATCCCGCGGTATGGATCGAGGATTTTCTTCTCCATATTCACATGGCTCGCGGAGACGACCTTCATGCCACCAAATACCTCCCACTAAAACTCAGAGGACCAGCAAGGTGCTGGTTAAATAGTCTGCCTAAAAACTCTATCGGCAACTAGGAGGACCTGAAGACACTTTCCGCGATGACTTCCAAGGTACATATGTCCGGCTACCAGACGCCGATGACTTAAGTCACATCATCCAACAGCCCGGAGAGTCAGCCAGAAGGCTCTGGACTAGGTTCTTAGTTAAAAAGAACCAAATCGTAGACTGTCCGGACGCGAAAGCCCTAGCGGCCTTTAAACACAGTGTTCAGGACGAGTGGCTCGCCCGCCACCTCGGTCAGGAAAAACCAAAATCCATGTCATCCCTTACCGCTCTGATGATCCGCTTTTGCGCGGGAGAAGACAGCTGGCTCGCTCGTAGAAGCAACAGTGCCAGCGACCCGGGCACTTCCGAAGTTCGAGACGACAACGGGAAACCACCACGCAATAAGCACAAACGTGGCAATAGTAATGAGGGGGCGCACAACATAGCAGTCAACGCCAGATTCAGCGGCCCCAAACCCGGTCAACGGAAGAAGCCATTCAAGGCAAACAAAGACGGACTATCCAATTTGGATAAGATATTGGATAGGCCCTGTCAGATTCATGGCCACCCAATAAACCAGCTAACCACACCAACAGAAGCTGTTGGATCTTCAAACAGGCAGGCAAGTTAAACGCCAAATACAAGGGGAAGAAGCTGCCCGGCAACGGCGACGACGACGAAACTCGCCAACCAAACACCGGGGATCAGAAGCATTTTCCCCCGAAGTAAATACAGTGAACATGATACACATGGCACCATCCCCTACAGGGGAACGCATGGAGCGCTCACTCTGTGCAGAGGATCACACTACGGCTATCTCAGCCGAACTACACAGCGGGGGCATTACACCGCATACCTCATCGTCCATTAAGCCACCGGCCTCCATTCAACATGACCGTTCAAATCCAATATAGGACTAGCAGTTCGGCTTCCGCCGTCCGCCGCATATACCTAGAAAATCTGTAACACGCATACATAACTACACACTTAAAATACCCTGGGCACCGGCGGAAGCACAATACGGACGGACCTGAATGTACTCCCACAACCTTCCTTTTTTAACTATTTTTTCTTCTTCCTTTTTCTTGTTTCGCTCCAGAGGTGGCTCAATGGATGGCCTCGGACTCTATCGGAGTTCAGGTTCGTACACTCACTCAAGGGCTATTTCCATCAAGGAGTCCCTTCACCGAGGACAGGCGGCGCACACATGCGATAGGAGGTCCAAAATAACTCTTTGTAGACCGCACTCTCTATTTCGAGCCTGTAAAGTGCCTTTTTCCTCCGCCTTCGACCCCTGGCATACCAAATAGCCGGGGTTGCGGCTTTGTTATCTATATACACGATTGACACATCACTCAGATCCCAGTAAAAATAATCCATTCTTTTCTAAAGAACCGAGTTCTGCCCCTACGGTTGTTTCAAACATACACCTCGGCATAACTTGCCAGGGTCTCGGTATGGGAACAAACGAGTTCCCGATAAGTCCGAACCACTCTATAGCGTACTTTGGCGTCGCGAGTTTGGCCTTATATGCATCAGCTCCGAATCATGTCTTGGGTCAATAGTTGGGTTGTCCGGCTCCTGTGCTTGCTATCCTAGGTTCCACTCTATCGGCTAGGGTAGTAAAGGGAGAACTACTGCTATTGTGCTTCCGATTCACCTGGTTAAGCACCTCAGTAGAGAAAGCCAAAAATTGACTGTCATGGTGCGGCGAGAGCTGGTCAACCACTCGATGACTTATCGAAATCTTTTGTGATTCCCTCCATGTCACACGAAGGACCTATTTCCGGTCAAATATGTAAATGCATCGTATGAATAAGCCACATACATACCAGGGGCTATGTCGTAGAACCACCATAAAAATCCTATGGCTAAGTGAAAGTGTTAACGCCCTATAGTCTGGTTGCCTGGTTCGCCGCATTGACACCTCCTTCACGGACCAAGACGTTGGGTAAAGAGTGATCAGATGCTTTTTCGAACACCCCCGTACTTCCTACGAGGGGGCTGAAGCCGACGACTGGAAAACTTTCAGATCATATACAAACGGCCGCATAGGAGGAACAAAAGCCTTTACACACAATCAAAATATAGACTGATTATAACAATTGTCTTTTACAATTCATAAAGAGTTCACTCGAATATTATGCCTTTCGAACATTGACCCTCTATCAAGCGGGCAGCCTCTAAGACATCCTCAAAGTAATGCTCTGGTGCGTGATGGTCCTTGCCCTTGGGTGGACCCTGCGCTGCAACATCGACGGCCTTCATCTTCCCCCATTATGTCTTGACTCGGGCAAGGGCCATCCGTGCACCTTCAATGCACGCCGACCGCTTCACGGCGTCGATACGTGGCACCGCATCAACAAGCCGCCGCACCAAGCCGAAATAGCTATTCAGAATCGGCTTAGTCGGCCACAGCTAAAGTATGACATTCTTCATGATAGCACCGGACATCCTGTGAAGCTCGGCCCATTGGGACATCTGTTCATTCAACAGCAGAGGGTGTTTTGATGCGCCGAACTGTGACCAAAAAAGCTTTTCCATTGCATATCCCTCTTGCACTTGGTAAAACTGCGCCGCATCGGATGAACTCTTCGGCAAGTCCAAAAACACGTCTTGAGAACTCCACACTCGGTTAAGCTGAGCATAATTCGGATCGCCGAACTTAGTCTGTAATAAAAAGGGCTTACCAGCCGCAATCTCCCCAGCTTGCCGGATCTCCTCATGAGCCGCTCTAGACTCGGACCGCGCTTCTTTCACCTCTCGCATGGCCTTGTCAAGCTCAGCCGGTTTGGATTTATTCTCCTTCTCTAGGTATTCATAGCGACTAGTAGCATTTTTCAGTTCGAGCGCCATCGAGGATATTTTCTCCTCGTCTCGGTGCCGAGCAGCTTGTTCGGCCTTTAACTCAGCCGATGCCCTTTCGGCAGCCGCATTACTAAACCGGGCCTGCTCCTTGGCCCGGGCCAGCTCCGCCCAAAGAATCTCAACGACGGCGGCACCACCTGCAGCCATGCATATTCCAGTATGCAACTTTCAGCGTCACGCTTATATTACAAACATGTATATGTAAGGATTGCTCCGAATACGTACCTTGCGACTCATCAAGACGCCTGTTGATAAGCGCGATATCAGTATCTGCCTCATCAATCTTGTGTTGCAAATCCGCAATCTCTACAGTCCGGATAGTTTCCAGGGAGGTCACCGCCTGTGTTCCAATTAATCATATTACTTCCTGGGCATATATTTTGATCCTATGATCGCCTCCCTCGGGAAGCCAATCAGAGTCTCAGGGGCTACTATCTATACACAGGTGTATTCTTGAATAAAACACAATCGAACATATTACGGTACAAACCTCAAAGCCTCTTAGCAGGCCCACGAAGGCCTCATTCAATCCGTTTTCGCTGCCAGGACCTTTTCGACCACTGTGCCCATCAAGGTACGATGTTCCTCTGAGACGGACGCCTATCGCAACATGTTTGTCAATATATGCGGTGCCTCTGGGTCTCTGGAGACTGCTGTAGGAGTACGACCTCCCTTTGAAGGGATCCGTTTATTCGTATCCGGCTATAGAACAAAATGTTCGGGGCCTTTATTGTTGGTCCCCGGACCCTGGGCCACCGAAGTATCACCTTCGGGTTGTATCTTCATCATCTCTCACACCACTTGTTGATCGGGAGAGACCCTCCGCAACGACACCTCAAAATCGTCTGCCCTGTTGGGCGAGGATATTGGTGGAGGCGTCTCGCTTTCCATCATCTCCGGGAGAAGATCCCCAAGGAAGAGGATTGTTAAAGAAGACCGCGTGCCGAACTGCAAACAAAACATATATTCTAGATGTTACAAGAAAGGGGCGGGACGTGTTTAAAACACCCTTGTTCACTTACGATTTGGCCTGAGGCTTGTCCTTGTCATGGGATTGCGCGATGACGTTGTCCTCCAAGCCCGAGTGATACATCTCCAACGTATCTATAATTTTTGATTGCTCCATGCTATATTATCTACTGTTTTGGACATTATTGGGCTTTATTATCCACTTTTATATTATTTTTTGGGACTAACCTATTAACCGGAGGCCCAACCCAGAATTGTTGTTTTTTTTGCCTATTTTAGGGTTTCGAAGAAAAGGAATATCAAACGGAGTCCAAACGGAATGAAACCTTCGGGAACATGATTTTCTCAACGAAGAAGACCCGAGAGACTTGGACCATACATCAAGAAAGAAAAGAGGAGGCCACGAGGTAGGGGGCGCGCCTACCCCCCCAGGCGCGCTCTCCACCCTCGTGGGCCCCCTGTTGCTCCACCGACGTACTCCTTCCTCCTATATATACCTACGTACCCCCAAACGATCAGAAACGGAGCCAAAACCCTAATTCCACCGCCGTAACTTTCTGTATCCACGAGATCCCATCTTGGGGCCTGTTCCGGAGCTTTGCCCGAGGGGGCATCGATCACGGAGGGCTTCTACATCAACACCATAGCCCCTCCGATGAAGTGTGAGTAGTTTACCTCAGACCTACGGGTCCATAGTTAGTAGCTAGATGGCTTCTTCTCTCTTTTTGGATCTCAATATAATGTTCTCCCCCTCTCTTGTGGAGATCTATTCGATGTAATCTTCTTTTTGCGGTGTGTTTGTTGAGACCGATGAATTGTGGATTTATGATCAAGTCTATCTATGAATAATATTTGAATCCTCTCCGAATTCTTTTATGTATGATTGGTTATCTTTGCAAGTCTCTTCGAATTATCAGTTTGGTTTGGCCTACTAGATTGATCTTTCTTGCAATGGGAGAAGTGCTTAGCTTTGGGTTCAATCTTGCGGTGTCCTTTCCCAGTGACAGTAGGGGCAGCAAGGCACATATTGTATTGTTTCCATCGAGGATAACAAGGTGGGGTTTTCATCATATTGCACGAGTCTATCCCTGTACATCATGTCATCTTGCTTAAGGTGTTACTCTGTTTTAACTTAATACTCTAGATGCATGCTGGATAGCAGTCGATGAGTGGAGTAATAGTAGTAGATGCAGGCAGGAGTCGGTCTACTTGTCTCGGACGTGATGCCTATATACATGATCATACCTAGATATTCTCATAACTATGCTCAATTCTGTTAATTGCTCAACAGTAATTTGTTCACCCACCGTAGAATACTTATGCTCTCGAGAGAAGCCACTAGTGAAACCTATGGCCCCCGGGGCTATCTTCATCATATTAATCTCCTACTACTTAGTTATTTCCTTTGCTATTTACTTTGCCTTTATTTTACTTTGCATCTTTATCACAAAAATACCAAAAATATTATCTTATCATATCTATCAGATCTCACTCTCGTAAGTGGCCTTATAGGGATTGACAACCCCTATTTGCGTTGGTTGCGAGGATTTATTTGTTTTCTGCAGGTACGAGGGACTCGCGCGTAGCCTCCTACTGGATTGATACCTTGGTTCTTAAAAACTGAGGTAAATATTTACGCTACTTTGCTGCATCATCCCTTCCTCTTCGAGGAAAACCAACGCAGTGCTCAAGAGGTAGCAAGAAGGATTTCTAGCGCCGTTGCCGGGGAGGTCTACGCAAAAGTCAACATACCAAGTACCCATCACATACCCTTATCTCCCGCATTACATTATTTGCCATTTGCCTCTCGTTTTCCTCTCCCACACTTCACCCTTGCCGTTTTATTCGCCCTCTCTCTCTCTATCCTCTCTCTCTTTCTCTATTTGCCTCTTTTTGCCCGCTTGCTTTTTGTTTGCTTGTGTGTTAGTTTGTTTGCTTGTCGTTATGGCGAGTCCCTTATCTTCTCCGTTGACCCCTGAGTTCGAAATCTTTCACTTTAAACAAAGACTAGGAAAAAACTTAAAAGATGCCTGGTTGAGAATAATGGAGTCTTATCGTAATTGTACCTCTGAAATAAACCTGAGAATTTTTCTTCGCAATTTTTATGTTGGATTGAATATGTCTCATAGACAACTCTTGGATTGCGTTGCCAAAGGCAATTTTATTGAAATCGATCCCCATATTGCGCTTGAAATTATAGAAGGTATAGTGGGAACACTACCTCAACAAAAGGGGCCTCATCCTACCCAGGAAGAGACACAAGTTTTTGAAAAAATTTGTGAAGTTACTAAAAACTTGCAGAAATCTCTTGAACCTCTTAAGAACATTAGTGGAAATATTCACCGCATGAATATGTTGATTACCCTTTGCAATAAGCGGTTGGATTCGTTAGATCTAAAAATTTCAGAATATGAAGGGAAACATAAAGAACCTCCCGGATTCGAGCTTGATTCCGCTAAAAAGTTGAAAACCAAAGATGGCAATACCTAGATCTATTCTTGCTTGTTATGCCTAGCTAGGGGTGTTAAACGATAGCGCTTGTTGGGAGGCAACCCAATTTTATTTTTATTCCTTGATTTTTGCTCCTGTTTAGTAATAAATAATTTATCTAGCCTCTGTTTTGGTTGTTTTTTTGTGTTTAATTAGTGTTTGTGCCAAGTAGAACCGTTGGGAAGACTTGGGGAAAGTCTTGTTGAACTTGCTGTAAAAAACAAAAACTTTAGCGCTCACGAGAACTGCTGTCATTTTTATTTGGAAAGTGCTATTTAGTTAATTCTTTTTTGCAGATGATTGATAGATAAATTCCTAACGTCTAGCAATTTATTTTAGAATTTTTAGGGTTCCAGATCTTGCGCTAGCTACAGATTACTACAGACTGTTCTGTTTTTGACAGATTATGTTTTTCGTGTGTTGATTGCTTATTTTGATGAATCTATGGCTAGTAAAATAGTTTATAAACCATAGAAAAGTTGGAATACAGTAGGTATAACACCAATATAAATAAAGAATGAGTTCATTACAGTACCTTGAAGTGGTCTTTTATTTTCTTTCGCTAACGGAGCTCACGAGATTTTCTACTTTAAGTTTTGTGTTGTGAAGTTTTCAAGTTTTGGGTAAAGATTTGATGGATTACGGAACAAGGAGTGGCAAGAGCCTAAGCATGGGGATTTCCATGGCACCCCCAAGATAATATAAGGACACCTAAAAGCCAAAGCTTGGGGATGCCCCGGAAGGCATCCCCTCTTTCGTCTACTTCTATCGGTAACTTTACTTGGAGCTATATCTTTATTCGCCACATGATATGTGTTTTGCTTGGAGCGTCTTGTATGATTTGAGTCTTTGCTTTTTAGTTTACCACAATTATCCTTTCTGTACACACCTTTTGAGAGAGACTCATATAATGTTCTCCCCCTCTCTTGTGGAAGTCTTGTAGAGAAGTCTTTTTGGATCTCAATACAATGTTCTCCCCCTCTCTTGTGGAGATCTATTCGATGTAATCTTCTTTTTGCGGTGTGTTTGTTGAGACCGATGAATTGTGGGTTTATGATCAAGTCTATCTATGAACAATATTTGAATCTTCTCTGAATTCTTTTATGTATGATTGGTTATCTTTGCAAGTCTCTTCGAATTATCAGTTTGGTTTGGCCTACTAGATTGATCTTTCTTGCAATGGGAGAAGTGCTTAGCTTTGGGTTCAATCTTGCGGTGTCCTTTCCTAGTGATAGTAGGGGCAGCAAGGCACGTATTGTATTGTTGCCATCGAGGATAACTAGATGGGGTTTTTACCATATTGCATGAGTTTATCCGTCTACATCATGTCATCTTGCTTAAGGCGTTACTATGTTTTCATGAACTTAATACTCTAGATGCATGCTGGATAGCGGTCGATGAGTGGAGTAATAGTAGTAGATGCAGGTAGGAGTCGGTCTACTTGTCTCGGACGTGATGCCTATATACATGATCATACCTAGATATTCTCATAACTATGCTCAATTCTGTCAATTGCTCAACAGTAATTCATTCACCCACCGTAGAATACCTATGCTCTTGAGAGAAGCCACTAGTGAAACCTATGGCCCCGGGTCTATCTTCATCATATTAATCTTACAATACTTAGTTATTTCATTTTCTTTTTACTTTGCTTTTATTTTACTTTGCATCTTTATCATAAAAATACCAAAAATATTATCTTATCATATCTATCAGATCTCACTCTCGTAAGTGGCCATGTAGGGATTGACAACCCCTTATCGCGTTGGTTACGAGGATTTATTTGTTTTGTGCAGGTACGAGGGACTCGCGCGTAACCTCCTACTGGATTGATACCTTGGTTCTCAAAAACTGAGGGAAATACTTACGCTACTTTGCTGCATCATCCCTTCCTCTTTGGGGAAAACCAACGCAGTGCTCAAGAGGTAGCACCGAGCCACCCGGCGAAGGCATCTTGCCTCGCTTAGGAGCCTTTTCCTCCCAATCTTCGAAGGCGGCCCTTTTCTTCCCATGGGGGGAAAGAGACGTTGACTTCCCCGTCATTTTTGTCTTCAGACGATGGAATCTTGCCTGGCGCACCTTCAGGATGGGGGCCATCTTTGGTCCTCTCTGTCTTGCCCTCCTTCATAGGCATCTAGTACGGTGCTGGGGCTAGCATCCTTGTTAATACAGGATCCGCCGAACCTTCGGGAAGGGGGGTCGAACACCTAATCAGCTCCGCTTTCTTTATCCAGCCCTGGAAGGAGATAGTTTGCTCAGTAATGTATTACAGCATACTTAAAAAAGGGTGTTAGGAAGTCAAGTGCTTACCGGGGTATCCGAACGGTTACAGTTGAGGCCTGTGTCCTCAGTAGTGTCCGGCCAATGTTTTCGTTTTCCGAAAAACAACTTCCACATCCCTTTGTGCGTAATGCCGAAGAAGTGTTGGAGGGTTCATGGTCCTTCTGGATTGAACTCCCACATACGGAGAGGCCTACGCTGGCATGGTAGGATTCGGCGAATCAGCATTACTTGAATCACGCTGACGAGATCGATGTCCCTCTCGTGGAGGGTTTGGATGCGGCTTTGAAGAGTCCGCACTTCATCAACTGATCCCCAATCCAGCCCCTTGTTGGCCCATGATGCAAGCTGTAACGGTGGGCCAGGGCGAAACGTGGGTGCAGCTACCCACTTGGTGCTGCCGAGCTCCGTAACGTAAAACCACTCTCGCTACCATTGATTGGAAGTTTCGGTAAAAGAGCCTTTTGGCCAAGGAGTGTTGGTGAGTTGGCTGACTACAACACCGCTGCACTCCACCTGTTCCCCGTCGACTACCTTTGGTTTCACACTGAAGGTCTTGAGCCATAAGCCGAAGTGTGGGGGGATTCGGAGGAAGGCCTCGCACGTAATGATGAATGCCGAGACGTGGAGGAAAGACTCTGGGGCTAGATCGTGAAAATCTAGTCCATAATAGAACATTAGCCCCCGGACGAAGGGGTGAAGAGCGAGCCCTAGCCCTCGAAGGAAGTGTGATATGAATAAGACCCTCTTGCTTGATCTGGGGGTCGGGATAACCTGCCCTTGAGCAGGAAGCCTGTGGTGGATTTCCGCTGTCAGGTATCTGGCCGCTCGAAGCTTCGCAATATCCTCCTTTGTAACGGAGGAAGCCACCCATTGTCCTTGAGGGCTGGGTCCGGACATAATGGGGAAGCTCGGAGCAACAAAGTCGAAACCTTGGGTGCTAGAACTCAAGGTTGGGGAGGCTGAGGAGAAGTTTGGCGTCAAAAAGGACGACCCTTGGTTCCTTTATAAAGGCAGCAGGAATTAAACGCCTCCTCCTGAGCCTGAAAAGCCTGCCTATTCCTAAGGGATCTTTCCAACAAAACGGTTGGGTTATCCACGCTCGTGTTAATGAGAATCCCGCAATAAGGGGACACGATCTCTGTTTTGACAGAGCGTGCCAATAGCAACCGCGCCTCAAAACGTGGAATAGCAGGACAGGAAACGGTTTGAAAAATCGGGCGAGCATGACGTCGCGTTATAGAAGTTGTCATCAGATTGGACTCGTGGAATATTGTATTCTCTCAGCGGTTGTGTGTGGTGTTGTGTTACAGGTCCGGACACGTTCCAATACATCCAAAGACTATCTTGGAGTTCGAAGGGAGGAACCCGCCTTGCAATGTCGAAGACAGATCTATGCGCCGGATACGTTGTCATTGAAGCCAGGTTAAGGGGCTACTGAGGGAGTCCTAGACTAAGGGGTCCTCGGGCATCTGGACTGTTAGCCATGGGCCGGATTGATGGGCTGTGAAGATACGAAGACCGAAGTCTGCACCCGTGTCCGGATGGGACTCTCCTTGGCGTGGAAGGCAAGCTTGGCGACCAAATATGTAGATTCATTTCTTTGTAACCGACCTTGTGTAACCCTAGATCCTCCCGGTGTCTATATAAACCGGAGGACTTAGTCCGGAGGACGAACATTACCATAACCATACAAACTAGGCCTCTAGGGTTTAGCCATTACGATCTCGTGGTAGATCAACTCTTGTAATACTCATATTCATCAAGATCAATCAAGCAGGACGTAGGGTATTACCTCCATAGAGAGGGCCCGAACCTGGGTAGAACATTGTGTCTCCTGTCTCCTGTTACCATCAACCTTAGACGCACAGTTCGGTACCCCCTACCCGAGATCCGCCGGTTTTGACACCGACAGGCGGTGCACCGAAGAGAAGGTGATGAGGTGCAAAGTTCCCGCGAGTGCGACATGGACGAATGTTAATAAGGAGTGAAGTGATGGCGAGAGCGTCAGGCCAAAAGCGCGGAGGCACATTGGCATGAAAGAGGAGAGTCCGAATGCAGTCGTTAAGAGTGCGAAAGATACGCTCAGCGCGACCGTTCTGCTACAGGTGTACGGGCAAGTGAGACGAAAAGTCATGCCATGTGTGGTGAGGAGAGTACGGATAACTAGGTTGTCGAACTCCTTCCTGTTATTTGTCTGGAACGCAAGAATGGGACAACCAAACTGCGTGAGAACATAGGAGTAGAAGGCGGCGAGAGTGGATTTAACATCCGACTTGCGACGGGAAAGTCCACACATAATGCGAAAAATCATAAAGTATGACAAGATAATAAAGATAGCCCGTATTACTGGCAACAGGAGAGGTCCAAACATCACTGTGGATTAACTCAAACGGGTACGATGCAACATAAGAAGGAGCCCTAAATGGGGGACGAGCATGTTTGTCGAGGCGACATGCATGACACGAGTGATCCTCGTTCTTATTACACGTGAAAGAAAAACTCTGAAGTATATGACGAAGGGTGGCGGGATTGGGATGACCCAAGCGAGCATACCAAAGATCCACTCCGGTGGCGAGAGCGACAGGGGCGGCAGAGGTGGTGGAGGTGTTGGTGTGAACTGGGTAGAGCTCGTCGAGGCTGTCACATCGGTGGAGTACCATCCGGGTGCGAGCGTCCTTAACAGAAAAACCACATTCGTCAAACTCAACGGTAACATGATTTTCACGTGTAAGAGAACGAACAGAAACAAGATTTTTAATAAGCTCAGGAGAAACAAAGACGTTAGACATGGATATTGGAGTGGAATTAGACGGAATGCATGTCCTATGTGAGTAATGGGAAGGGAGGAACCGTCACCGACGGTGATGCGAGCGGAAGTGTGGACGGGATAGGAGGTGTGGAGGTTACCGGGATAGGCAGCCATGTGCGCGGTAGCTCCAGTGTCCATATACCAGTCGCCGCCGCCGGTGTAGGTGGACGGTGAGGGGCGGTGTGAAGAGCCGCCAGAAGAGTCGGGTCCCATGGCGCTGGCGGGAGAGCATGCGGCTGCGGCGGTGTCGTCAGGGGCAGCAGCGGTAGCCCGCCTGGCTGTGACTGCTGGTCGTAGGAGAGGGGCCCGTAGGGCGCCGCATAGGACTGCGGCGCGGCCTAGAATGCCTGGTGAGACGGTGGCCGGGCGCCGAGAATACCCGAAGCAGGGGCACGGGGAACCGGCATGGAGTAGGCGTGCACAATGCCGGTCCAAGGGTTCTGGCTGGCATACCACGGGACATGCTGGTAGGACTGCTGGGGTGGGCGGGCGACTCCTCCCTGAGAACCTGCGCCCCGTGCTGCTTGCGGCCCCTGCAGAGGCCGCCGCGACGACCCCCAGTGGCGGTCGGCTGCTGGGCCGGCGGAAAGGGGCGGCCGGGAAGGGGGCCGAGTAGGCGGGCGCCGACTGCTGGGCCGGCATGGGGCATGGCGGTGGCGGCGCTTGGCCCCGCGGGTGCTGGCAACGAGGGCGGTGTGGGTCGCGCGAATCCGTGCCATCCGCATCCGACACTCCTCCAACTTGAGATACGCCACCACCTTAGCGAAGGTAGGCTGCGGGATGAGGGTGAGGTTGGAGGCGGCGTTCCCAAAATCCTCGTTGAGGCCGACGGTGAGGGTCTTGATGAGGAGCTCGTCGCCAATCGTCTCCCCGAGATCGCGGAGCTCATCTGCAAGCTTCCTGAGGCACATGCAAAAGTCGTCGATGGACGAGTCAAGCTGCTGGCACCCATAAAACTCGCCGTGGAGAAGGACCTTGCGCTGCAGCTTGTTATCGGTGAAGAGGCCGTTGAGCTTGGTCCAGACGGTGTAGGCGTCGTCATCATCATCCACCACGGTGTGGAAAAGGTCACTGGAGATGGTGAGGTAGAACCAGCGGACGATGGTGGCGTCGAGGATCATCCACTCCTCGTCGTGGATCATGCGAGCCGAGTCCACAGTGCCGTCGATGTGACCATGAAGAAGGTACTCGCGGAACACCAACGAAAAATACCGCTTCCAAGCGGAGCAGGAGGCGGTGTTTTGATCAAGCTTCACTGGGACACGCTCATGGATGTTGAGGTCACGGACGAGGGTGACATCGGGGCAAGCGAAGGGGTTGGAGACGGTGGATGAGGAGGAGCTCATGGTGCGGGTGGGGGAGTTAGGGTTTGCGGTGGCTTGGAGGAGGGCAGCAGCTCGGACGTGGCTCGGGTCGAAGGGGAGCGGCGCGGGTAGGGGAGGGGATCGGGTGTAGGGAGAAGAGGGGTTGGAGCAGAAGCGGGACAGCGGCGGCCGGTGGCGGGTGGCGGCGGCGACCAAAGCGGGCGGCGGCTGCAGGGAGTCGGGTGGGGCGGCGGCAACCGGCGGCGGTGGCGGCGGCGCGGGAGTGCGCGGCGGCGACGGCGGGTGGCGGCGGCGGCGGTTGATAGCGGCGGCGGCGACGATGCGGGGGGCGCGCGGTGACGGCGGTGGCTAGGGTTAGGCGGCGGAAGAACCTGCGATAGATATCATGTAGAAGGACAAGTATGAGCTGTGCAATCGCAATATATTAATTGATGCATCAGACATGTATATATGAGTACAGAGGAAGGCCACAACCTCAACTATACAGAGGAAACAGAAGATAGGCCCTATACACAATATACACGTACATAATATACTCAACATTTAGAAAGGTTAGGTATATCAATTTGGTCGCCTCCAAGCACACGCTTGATTTTTCCTTTGTACATAGCATTTGCTACCGATCGAAATTGATACTAGCAGAATCGCGAAATTTTTCACTATGGTAGATTTCCTGAAGGCACTACTAGGTGCCGGTCGGCCGGCCGGCCCAGCAAACCATTTGATTCAGAAAGCTGCAGTCGTACTGCGTCTTCCTTCTCAGACGTGTGCATCATCCTTTCTCCTTTTCCACGCGCGTCGAGGAGAAACCGCCCCTCCCTCTTCTCCTGCATTAGTCGTTCTTCGTGTCCACCCTCCCACGAAGGTCGCCGCTCTTGCCGTGGGTCGGAGTTCATCGTCGACGGCGTTCGGAACCTCGCAGTGGTCGTTACACATCATCCCGGTCGTTCGCGGCCCCCGTCGCCGTTGGTTGGAACGGCCCCCTCCCACCGTAGCAGCCTCACTACTCACAACCTCGCCATTGTAGATTGCAACCTCGCCATCGTAGTCATTGATGGTTCCAGCATTCAAAATCGCCGGTTCCAACACCCTCACTCGCCGGTCGAAACATTTTTCGTGTCTGCTTGCAGCTTTCGTCGACGTCCCAGCCACAGCTTCGCTGTCCTCCCCCTAGCTTTCCGTCGTCACTAATAGCCTTTTGAGAGGCGTTCAGACCACTTTCAGATGGGCTTTGTATGTATAGATCGCTCAAGTGCTCGGACACCATAAGATCCAACAATGCTACGCCAAATCTTGTGATTAGAGTGATTTTGTGTGGAATGGCTTAGGATTTGTATCTCGCATAAGCGCCACGTTGGAGATGACCTAACTCGCTTCTAGTGAGCGTCTTGCTCACTTCGTCGACATGAGAGGTGTTGGGCCAAGCCCATGAAGAACGCCTCATCCTTACCGCCTACAGGTATATTTTGCTGGTTCTTTCCTCTTTGTTTTTTCATTCATCCTTTTTGTATATATTTCCAAAATGTACTACAAACTATATATTTGTAAAATACTTTTCTTTTTTTACAATGTATTAAAAATTGTCCATCTAGTACTAAAAAATGGTCATCCTGTACTAAGAAAATATTCATCGTGTATTTCATGAAAACAAATGTATTAGCGCATGTTAAAAATGTGAACGTGTGCATTCAAAAATATTCATCATAAACATATTTGTCATGTATTAATTTTATTCAGCATGTATTTCAAAAATGTTTCTATAACTAAAAGAAGTGTCCACGCATTTTAAAAACCTTTATGTAATTTTTAATAGTGTTCATGCCTTTATAATAATTTTTCATGTATTATAATAGGTGTTCACATATTTAAATAATATTCATAATATTTTCATACAGAAAAGGGAAAAAGAAGTGTTCACACATTTAAAAAACTTGATTTGATGGAAAATAAATGTTCATGTATATTATAGAAATATTCATGTAATTTTTACGAAGTGTTCACACATTTAAAAAACCTTGATTTGATGGAAAATAAATGTTCATGTGTATTATAGAAATATTCATGTAATTTTTAAGAAGTGTTCACACAGTTAAAATAATTCTTAAATTTTAAAGAAGTTTTTAACATTTTCTTTAAATCTTGTATTTTTTTTGTTACAATAGAAAAATTAAAAATAAATGATAACAAAAAAGAGAGAGAAAACGCGAAAATAATAAATAAATGATGAACGGCCGGATGGATCGGAAAGAAAACACGTACGAGTTGGCTTGCGGGTGACGAAGAGATTTGAAATGAACGCGACGCGTACGCAATCTGTCTGAATCCCGCGCCAGTTCGGAGACGCGTGCTGCCAGTGCCAGCCCATAAACAGCCTCGATGCTCCTCGTCCTCGATCCTTATCATCCTGATCCTCGATCCTTCCTTCCTCTGCTCCCGACGCACACGAATGCCCGCCCCTCTTGCTCTGATCTGCTCTCGCCGCGCGTTCTAAGCCCGGGTCATGTCGACGGCCATCCGCAAGCGCCCGGCGGAGGGACAAGAACCGCGCGTCCATGGCGGCAAGAAGCCCCGATACGCGTTTGGAAGCATCTCCGACTACAAGAAGCTTGAGGTGCTTGGAGAAGGCACCTACGGCGAGGTGTTCAAGGCGCGCGACCGCCGCACCGGCAAGAAAGTCGCCGTGAAGTGGGTCCGCGGCAACGGGGCCGGCGGGCACGGCCCGCCCGACATCCGCGCGATCACCCGCGAGGCCGGCTGCCTCGCGGCGTGCCGGGGTCACGAGTCGATTATCGAGATCTTGGATGTGGCGACTGACGCCAAGACAGGGGATGTGTTCCTCGTCATGGAGCTCGTCGCCGACGGCCGCACCCTCCGCGAGTCGCTCTGGAGGCCTGTATCCGAGGACGCGACCCGAGTGATGATGGAGCAACTCCTGGACGCGGCCAAGAAGATACATGGAGCCGGCGTCATCCATCGGGACTTCAAGCCGGAGAACGTCATGGTCGGCTTCTTCGGCGGGCTCAAGGTTGGTGACTTTGGGTCGGCGATGCGGGCGAAGCCGGCCGGAGTGCCCTATGAGGAGTGCTGTGTCGGCACCCTGATTTACACCTCGCCGGAGCAGCTGGAAGGCAACCGGTACTACGGCCAGGCCCTTGACATGTGGGCGCTTGGGTGCATCATGGCGGAGATGTTGACCGGCGCGACACTCTTCGTGGCGGAGACAGAGGAGGAGCTGCTCGCCGAGATCTACAAGCTGCGAGACCAGATCACTTCTACGGGGGAGCTGGATTTGGAGTTCTTGGAGGAGCTTTCAGAAGCCGGGCGTGAGGTCCTGACCGGCCTGCTATCCTTCAACCCCGACGAGAGGATCACGGCGGCGGAAGCGCTCGAGCACCGGTGGTTCAGCAAGCCCAAAGGAGCAGAGCACCCTGGCTTTGTGTCGCTGAGGAGTTAATTAGCTTGATGTAGCATCTGATAGGTGCAGTGCCACTAACACTGAGTTAGCTTAATTACCGTGTTAGTATGTACTGTAATTAGTTGCAGGGCCCAAACTTAGTTTATGGGTTCCTCGCCATGTAATCCTCTGAGCAATCAGTGATTCACCCTTCAGTTATTGTAGCATGGAAATTACATGATGGAGGCCAAGTTTGAACCAACAATGTCTGAATCTGTTAAAGGCCAAGTTTCAGAATCGGGTTGAGCTTTCTATGACCGGTCTGAATCTGCTAATCTAGTTGAAAATTTTGATGTTTATGCATGGACTAAATAGATGTCAAGTCCAACGAAGAAAAACAAATGCTGACCCAAGAAGGATATTCCACTAGCAAGCTGAATTTCATCAGTTCGGAGCAACGCTCTTATAACCAATAAAAACTTAATTTTTTGTGATAGTCAATAAAACTGTTTAATATTTAGGTCTGTTATTAGCAAAAACTTCCTATTTTTTTTGTGAGAATAAAAACTTCCTATATATTGCATAGGAAGATAATGAAATGGAAATTCATGTATGGTAGTTTGCTAAGAGGCTGATTGAGGATGGGCCAAAGAACTCACAACTATTTCACGATCGTGATATTATAAATAGGTCCAGAATATTATTATAGATAGGTGGCAGAATAAAATTAGAAAGAGATACAATGCCAAAGGTATGTCACCACGCTAAAAAAAAAACTCTATAACCATGTGACACATGATCACCTGAAGAGCCGAAATTGACACACATACATCTAGTTATACCTTAATCGTGTTGAATGTAAGTATACTTTTGTAGAGATATGGAAATACCTCATGAAAATACTGAATGACCACATAATTGATGTATTTACAACAAATAAAAAAATACGCAAAACACAAATAGTAAGTTCTCTTGCTATATGAGAAGATAACGCTTTCTAGGTAACCAGAGCCAGAGGTAAAGCTAATTGCATCTTTTAGAATCATAACTCAGCATCAATGACCATTACATGACCCACTTGTTTTCCACGACATTCATAGCTAATTAACATCTGAAGAGTGACCATTGCAGAGCAGCTGGGTAAAGTGAGGATGAGCACGTCTCTCCATCCCTCCCTCGTCTCTCTCTCTTAAACTTGCAACTGCAATAACATGGAGGATGTTCAAGTATAATTACCTCAAAACACAATCCAGATGGAGGATGTTCAGGTATATCAAGGTGGAAAAGCATGAAAAATAATTTGATCAGAAAAGAAACACCTATTTTTAGAGCACCGCCACTTCTTCAGAACCAAAGTCACATAAGTTGGAGTAATAATCAGCAATGAACATGCATACATGCTTTTCCATGCAAAGAAAACAAACCATTTTCATTTATGTGTGATAGAGACAAACACTGATAGAGACAAACACCGGACAAAGCCTTTTGTTTTCACCTAAACATAGAAGGTGAAGGTTGAAAAAGTTCAGAAAGACTGGCGAACTTGTACCCCCCCTCGCGTCGCTCCCGCGAGCAATCAAGGGAGCGAACCCTAGTCGGCAGGGCAAGGCCCTCTCTCTAAAGATGTGCATATGAGGAATTTGCTATGGAATGCAAATGCACATGGCAGGTTGTAATTCTGGAGATCTCCCTCTATATCTTGGAATCCAACATAGTACTTTGAATAAATGGTATGAAAAGATTGCAATGGACAATGAGAAGTGGGGTCAGAAGAATTTCAGCATGCATAAGTAATAACGGGCAGCAGCATGCGGAAACAACAGTTCAAAAATCTCATGTCATCACCAGACTTAAAGTTTACAACTCATTACAACAAATCATCAATTGAAGAACGAGAGTTGTAACTTTAACAAAATATGCCCATATATGAAACCCGCTTGAAGACTAACTCATCCCCCCCTTTGTCATCACATAACCAAAAGGTGAGGAAATAGAGAACTAAGGTATCTCCACCGACCCACACCGCTTGTATCCATGAGGACACGACTGTCCAGACCCCACAAGCCATCCAACGGCGACCCCCATCAGTCCGCAGAGCAGTTCGGACAACAATTTTCCCGCAAACCAAGACCAAACGAGGGGGGGGGGGGTTGCGAGAGTCCAGACACGAGCCATGTAGGACTTTGACACCCTTGGCCCACCAAAAACTAAGGCAGAGCCCATGCTTTTATAGCTGGCTGCATTGTTTCCTCAAAATCCCCCACTCTCCTCTTCCATACCACCTCTCTCCACCTAATTCCCGCCCTTTTTGCCATCGTCGACGTGTGGAACCGCAGGAGAAGCCGCCGGAGAAGGCAGTGGTGGAGGATCCGACGATCAAGCTCACCCGGGAAATCAACTTGGAGACACGACAAAATCGCCGCTCAAAGCAAAGGCAGAGGCGGCGCCGCTCAAGAAGCAGATGACCAACGGAGGTGGAGGTGGAGGTCGTGGTGGTGGACATGGAGTGGTGGAGGGCGGAGCCTGGGACGCGGGACCCTGTCATTGGCACCGACCGTGTGGACACCGCCATGGTCGGAGCATTACAAGGCTACGTGCTACTATGCCTCCAAGCAGCTTGGTAGGTAGTCCCCGGCATCTACCGCCAGGAAAGTGCTCTTCATCTTCAACGTCAACGTGGCACCGCTGCTTTTCTTGGAGTGCTCATCACTGCAGCTTGTCCGGGCGCGGACGCCAGTGTGGAGCAGCTTGGTGCCCGCGCGTTGTTTGCCGGTATGCCTAAAGCAGGCGAGTCGACGTACAACAACACGAACATGGACATGTTTGAGATCATCCACGACGGAGGAAGAGAAGGAGGTTTCTACAAGGACGGGCAGGTGGATGACTCAGAGCCCACCCAAGCCGGCTCGTATACCCAGCCAGACTCGCAGCAGGGCAACACCCAGTTGGCACGTTCACCCAACCGAGCACGCAACCGGGCTACTCCTAGTCCGGCACGTACACCCAACTGGGAACGAGCACATATCAGCAGGATTGGGTCGTCGGACAACAGGAGGAGGAGGACGACAACAATCTAGATGAATTTGCTGCCGATCCAAAGAAGAGGGTGTAGAGCCCAAGATGCGGTTTTGTCCCAATCACATGATGAATTCATGATTGGGGCACAACTGCATTTCGAGCGCATAGCAAGGTGGATATTATTACAACATACCATGTACTGAATAGATAAGAATACAAGATAAAGGCTTACACTCGCCACTAGTTACAACATTCATACAACAATACATCAATACATAGCAACCATCATACAGAAGAGCAGGATCTGACTACGGATGAAATCAAACGAAAAAGAAGAATGTCATCCACCCTGCTAATCCCAAGCTCCCCCGACCCGGAACCTATCCCTTGATCGAAGAAGAAGAACTCCACAAGAAATCAAGCATCGCTTTCATGTCAGATCATCATATTACCTGTACCTACAACTGTTATTGTAGTAATCTGTGAGCCACGAGGACTCAGCAATCCCATTACCATGAGTATCAAGACTAGCAAAGCTCAATGGGTATGGAAGGGATAAGTGGTGAGGTTGCAGCAAGCGGCTAAGCATTTATGGTGGCTATCATACGAGTACAAGAGTAAGATGAGAAACTACACAAACGGTCGCAAACTAGTAATGATCAAGAAGTGATCCTGAACTACTTACGTTCAAACATAACCCCACTATGTTCTCTTCTTGAACTCACCCGAAAAGAGATCATCATGGTTACACACGCGGTTGGTGTCTTTCAATTGAGTTTACTTCAAGTCCTCTACAACTGGATATTAACAAATTACATCTGCCACATAACCGCGGGCACGGCTCTCGAAAGTTTAAACCCTGCAGGGGTGTCCCAACTTAGCCCACGACAAGCTCACGATCCGCGGAGACAATCCTCCATCACGGGACATCCGATCAGACTCGGAATCCCAATGCACAAGACATTTCGACAATGGTAAAACAAGTCCAGCAAGACCTCCCAATGCACCGACCTAGCCTAATAGGAGTTGCACGATCTTGTTCTCAGGGTACACCGAATGGGACATCCTACGAGTAAAACCAGCCCTCCAGTTTCCCCGAGGTGGCCCCGCAGTCTACTCGTTTGGGACCAACACCATCAGCACCGCCCCCCTGTATTAGGTTCAATAACGAACCTCGGGTAGCGCTAACTCCCTATGCGTCAAGTTTATTATCATGGTAAGTTATTATGTTGAGGAAATGGTAAAACCAATGTTGGGCCTTGCTGGAAGAGTTTTATTCAAAGCGAACTGACAAGAGGGGCCCATAAACCCTCATCGTGTTAGGGACGCAAAATCAAGGAACATAACACCGGTATGACGGAGACTAGGGCGGCAAGAGTGGAACAAAACACCAGGAAAAAGGCCGAGCCTTCCACCCTTTACCAAGTATATACGTGCATTAATTAAATAAGATATATTGTGATATCCCAAAATATCCATGTCCCAGCATGGAACAACCTGCAACTAGCAACGCTATAAGAGGGGCTGAGCAAAGTGGTAACATAGCCAAACAACGGTTTGCTGAGACAGTGGAAAAGGTTAGAGGTTGTTTCATGCAATATTGGGAGGCTTGACAAACAAGTGGTAGGTAGCGCGACATAGCGATAGCATCGAGACAACTAGCATAGCAAAGATAGTAGTGGTATCCAGGGTAACGACCATCTTGCCTGAAATCCCGCTAGGAAGAAGAACGAGTCCATGAAGAAGACGAAGCCAAGTAGACGAACGAATCCTCACAATCGCCACGTAACCAGGAACTATCAAGAAGAATCAACACCGGAAAGAAGCAAACAACATAGTAAACAACCATCACATAAACATGGCATGATGCACAATCATGTACAATGCATGTCCAGTTTAGAGAGGCCTGGCATGGCAAAGTGCAACAAACAATACTACAAATTAAGTGGAGCTCAATAGGCAAGGAATTGCATATTGATGAAACACCACATTCATTTATTTAGTTCGCTCTTGTTTATGCTACTCAACAATATTAAATGTTGGTTAACATGGCAAGAGATGGAGCATAATAAAACTACCTATCTAGGCAATTTTAAATGAGGCCGGAACAACAAACAACAATTCCGAAAAATCCCCATATGCAATATTTGAATTTGGTACTATTCTGCCCTAAACACAATTTTAGAGTTGTTAAACATGCAAAGTAAGTGCACATGTTAAACTATGCATTTTTCTACCCCATTTACATATAAAGTTTATTAAATTCGGAGCTACGGTTATTAGTTATGAAATAAAGCATTTTAGCATGTTAATTATGCAAAATAAATACAACCAGCATTTTAAACATTTTTAACATGGATGAAAGTTTCATATTGTGAAAGTAGATGAAATTCTAAGCATTTTACATATATACCATGTTTCATATGGATTCATTGCTTTGCATGATCATGTAGTTGACATCGTATTTGTGGCTAAGTCACCGTTGATAATTCTTTCATACATGTCACTCATGAGTCATTGCACATCCCGGTACACCGCCGGAGGCATTCACATAGAGTCATATTTTGTTCTAAGAATTTAGTTATAATTTTTGAGTTGTAAGTAAATAAAAGTGTGATGATCATCATTATTAGAGCATTGTCCCAAGTGAGGAAAGGATGATGGAGACTATGATTCCCCCACAAGTCGGGATGAGACTCTGGACGAAAAATAAAAAAAATAAAAAAGAGGCCATAAAAAAAGAGAAGACCCAAATAAAAAAATGAGAGAAAAAGAGAGAAGGAACAATGTTACTATCCTTTTACCACACTTGTGCTTCAAAATAGCACCATGATCTTAATGATAGAGCGTCTCCTATGTTGTCACTTTCATATACTAGTGGGAATTTTACATTATAGAACTTGGCTTGTATATTCCAATGATGGTCTTCCTCAAAATGCCCTAGGTCTTCGTGAGCAAGCGAGTTGGATGCAACCCACTTAGTTTCTTTTGTTGAGCTTTCATACACTTATAGCTCTAGTGCATCCGTTGCATGGCAATCCATACTCGCTCACATTGATATCTATTGATGGTCATCTCCACAGCCCATTGATACGCCTAGTTGATGTGAGACTATCTTCTCCTTTTTGTCTTCTCCACAACCACCATTCTATTCCACCGATAGTGCTATGTCCATGGCTCACTGTAACATCCCAAATTTTCAATTTGGAATGTTATACATAAATCATTCTTGCATATCATATTTTATTGCATTTCGTCTCGCAATCCTCGAAATCCTAAGCAACTCAAGGACCCTCGGAGAGAGTTGGGGATTTCCCCGGTTTTCAAATTTGATTTTATCAAATTTTGAAACGAGGATTTTTTGTTTTAATTATTTTTCTCTCTGAAAATATTTCATAATAAAAATATATGAGAGGAGATAATATGACTTCTCCAAAATAAATGAAATGTTGGACGAAAAATACTAAAATCAATATTTGTTTTTATTTGGATTTTATTTGTAATTTTGTTTGCATTAGAAAAATTGCATGTTTTCAAAATTGCATTTTAGGGCCAAGAAAATGTTCATCTCGTTCTAAATATTTTATTTAGGCGGAGAAAATTTGTTTTGGCATTTTTAGAATTTTATTTTACTTTCTAGGATTTTTTTTTCTTTCGGCGGAATTATTTAAAAAAAAATGCGCGTGGCTAACTGGGTCGAAGCCCAGCCGCCGGCCCACCTCCCCCGCGACGCCATCTCCCTCAGGAGACCGACGCCGCCACGCCCCGACCCAGACCGGAGTCCGGCTAGGACTCCGCCGTCGCCGCTCCCTTTGCCCCCTCCCCAAGGCACCCCCTCCCCTTAAATACCGCCCCCGGCCACCACCACCCGCCACCACCGTCGCCTCGCCTCACCCCGCAGCCTAAGCCACGCCGCTTGCCCGCGCCCGCTGCCGCCCGTGCCGCCGCTGCCGCCTCGCCCGCTGCCTCGCCTCACCGTCGCCGCCGTGCCTCGCCGGACCGACGAGGTAGCTGCCGGTTTTTTAAAGAAAACCGATCCGGTTTTTTTAAGAAAACCCTAACTCGTTTTTTAGGTTCGCCGGGTTTTGTCAGTTTTTCTTTTTAGCGGACGTTCGTCCGTACGTTCTTTTAGCGAACGGTTTTCGCTCGTTAGTTACAGATAATGAACGCTCGTTCGTTAGCCTGTTCGTCAGTTTTCTTTTCTCGGATTTTTCCGCGGTTATTTCTGATCGCGATTTCTGATCCAATTTTCGTTCTAGTTTATCTTTTCGCTCGTTAATCGGAATCAGGCGATTCAAGCGCCTAGATCTTCGTCTCGAGACCCTCTTTCTGCTTAACCAACTTGCACAAGTTTTTGCTACTGTAAAATTTGACCTAGGTCCAGATTAGTAAACGGATCTTGTTTCTTTCGTCGTTTGAGCTTCGTTGCTCCGTTCGAGTTGATTTTTTTGCAAAGAAGAGTTCTTAAGTTGAACTTTCTGGTTAGATCTTCTTATTTGAGTTTTACCTGTGCTTCTTTGCTTGATTGCTTATGTATGCTATTGTTTGTTTGTGATAGAATTCCTGGAGTGCGAAGCGTGTTATTTGGAGTCTCTAGGTTACGCGGATCATCAGCAAGGAAAGTAACACTTTGATCATACCCCTTTATCATCCAGTTTTTATGCATTAGTTCCAATCCCCAAACATTGCATGGTTAGGATGTCATTAACATGTGGGTTGGGAAGTAGTTGATGAGGTAGAACCTATTACCCTGTTACATTCAAACCCTTGGGAGTTACTTCTACGCATTGCCTATATTGCTATGCTATGCTCGTAGACGTGGTTTGGGTGAGTGAAATCCATGATAGATGTGAGATTGTTAATTAATGGTTCAACTTAAGGTGGCAACTTAAATACACATCTGGGTGGATTGAGGCACCTGGAGTACCCAGTGTTGCCTGTATTTTTGGAAATCCCGGAGTACCCGTGTGATCTTCCTATGGACCGCCACCCAGGCTCAAAGGGAACTGAGATTATTCATGCTAGAAACTTCCGTGTGCAGCCACAAGCTATTATGGGCTCTAGCATAGTTGAGTAAGTTACGTGAAGCTCTTGAAGAGGTGGATCAGCAGGTAGTGGGTTGTAGGTTTGGTATGGTCTGCCCGGAGTAGATAGTTAATGTTTCTGAAAGACTGTGTCTCGGTCATCCGTTTCTCAAACACCATGTAGTGCGAGAAATCCAACGGAGGCGATCGAGTCTTGTGGGGAAAAGTGCGCAAACCTCTGCAGAGTGTACAAACTAATCATGGTTAGCCGTGTCCCCGGTTATGGACAATCTTGAGTATCTAGTACTTGGAGTATCTTAAGTATCTCATCACTCTAAATTAATATTGTTGGGTTGATAATTACCTTAATTGGGATTGAGTTGGAGGAACCTTCTCAATGATGTTTCAACTACCATGATAGTTAAATTAAAATCTATTCCTTTGTTGTAGGAAAAATTGGCTTTTCGCAAAAACTATAACCATAGAGCTTTCCACCAGCCAAATATGCATGTAGTGATAGCATTATTCTGTTCTTGCTCTACTGTGTTACTTTGCCAGCATATTCCATGTGCTGACCCGTTTTCGGGCTGCAACGTATTATGTTGCAGACTTTTCAGACGAGGAGTAAGGTTCGTTAGGTCGTTGCCGTGCAGCTCAGCTATGCCGTTGGAGTTGATGGACTCACTTTATCTTCCAAGCCTTCCGCTGTTATCGTATTAGATGGCCTTAAGCCATATTTATTGTAATAAGTTCTCTTTGGAGACATTCGATGTAATAAGTGTGTGATTGCTACTCTGTTATAAATCCTCGAGTACTGTGTGTGTCAGCATTACCGATCCAGGGATGACACTGAAGCACAGAGACTTGACCGTTTGAGGTCAGGTCGCTACAAGATGGTATCAGAGCACACGCTGAGTGTAGGACACGACCACTAAGCTAAAACCATAGATCACTATTCTCTTCTCATTTCTGACTCCTCTCCGTTTTCCACTCTTTAGGATGGCAGATGCAAGGAACAAGTTTGCACAACCGGATGAAGAAGCACCTTTTGGACGACACTTGAAGGAAGTCACTAGGTACCTGAACATAGGAATATCAAGCTTCATCGGGACCTACAACGCCATTTTACCAGAAGAGGAGCGATGGATGATTCAAGTTCAAGTTCCAGGAAGAACCTTCACGCCAGTCACTAAACGCATAGAGTTTTCCTTCGATGCACCAACCTGGAGTTTAGGAAAGAGTATGGCATCTCACAGCACCATGGGACGCATTAGAGAAGTTTACCAAAAGGAGCTTAAGGATACTATATACCAGATCTGTGGGCGCCGAGATGAGCAATGGGAGATGATCAGCACCAGGAAGGATAGATCAATTGCAGCTTTCATCCAGGAACTAAACCAGCACATTCGACGCCAGGAGAATCAGATGTGCGCAGGCATGATAGATCTGAAGAAGGCAATGACTAGGATCGCGGAACTGGAGGAAGAACTCAAGGCTACACTTGAAGATTATGAGGAGGAAATCGTCGTACTAGTGGAGAAGAATGATGACCTGATTAAGAAGATCGGAATATTCATGGGAGATCCCACACCAGTAGAAGAAGACGAAGAACCCAAGGAGATTCGCCCGGAGGACTACATCATCATCAATGACACCGACTACGACCTTAGCGATGATGACTTTGAAGACGAAGCTGGAGCAGATATCATGGAGTCTGCAACCGAGGAATATTTTTAGTAGACCACCACATCAGTAGTAGTATTCCACCATATAAATAGAGTAGTCCAAACATTTTACGATTGTTAGACCGATTGTATGCCTTGCTTGATTGATTGAGTGAAATGATTGTGTTTGTCTCATGTGCATATGGGTAGTGCTTTCTCATTAGACCTCATTCTATTCTAATCTCTCCCCTCTAAACCCATCAGATGCCTTTGAGACGTGACCCCGGATTTGCTTTCCCACCGGAGCTCACTCAGTTGATCCAGCAACAAAATACCCGGATGCAGTTGTTAGTTCATAACCAAGGCAACAACAACAACAACAACAACAACAACAACAACAACAACAATCCACCACCACCACCAGTGGACAACTTAGCTCGTTTTTTGAGGTTGCAGCCGCCGGTGTTTTCCTATAGCACCGAGCCTATAGTAGCAGATGATTGGCTCCGCAAGATTGGAAGGGAGTTAACCACTACATGATGTACTAATGATGAGGAGGTGCGTTTTGCCGCACATCAGTTGGATGGACCAGCATCATCATGGTGGGAGAATTACACTGTCACCTACCCTATAGCCACGGTGACATGGGACCAATTTCAGCAAGCCTTCCGTACATCCCATGTCTCAACTGGAGCCATGAATTTGAAGAAGCGTGAATTTCACAACTTAGGCCAGGGGAACCGTACTGTGGCTCAGTACGCGGATGAGTTTAGCAAGTTATCTCGCTATGCCCCTGATGATGTGGCCACAGATGCCGCAAAGCAGGAGAAGTTTATGGAAGGGCTGAATGATGAGATGAGTATGCAGTTGATGGTGGCAACATTGACCAACTACCAGGAGTTGGTAGATAAGGCTCTTATGATTGAAGGGAAGCAGCAGCAGATTGAGATCCGTAAGAGGAAGTATGGACAAGGGAGGTATAACTCGGGAGCTCAGTAGAAGCCTTGTCTAACCCCGAACTCGGGAGGACTTGTTCATAACCATGGATGCCACACCCATAATGGAGGAAGTAACCATAATCATACTGGCCCTGGGAATGGGAATGGGAATGGAGCAAGCAACAATTAGAACCGCCCCAATCCAGCCACACCCACTAAGAGAGACCTAAGCCACATTACTTGTTTCAAGTGCGGGAAGACTGGACACTATGCCACGGAGTGCCCTGAAGGGAAGAATGGAAATGGAAATGGGAGCGCTTGGAAGAAGACCAATCCATTCAACAAAGGACAAGTGAACCACGTTAACGTGGAGGAGGTTGATGAGCAGCCAGACGCGGTTATAGGTAAGTTTTTGGTTAAGTCATTTACCACTCCTGTTCTTTTTGATACCGGTGCATCGCATTCATGCATATCAAGGGAATTCGTGGATAAGTTTAAACTACCGACCCAAACCCTTAGGAACCCTCTGTTAGTAAGCTCATCTGGAGCAGAGTATATGGCTAGTCGATGGTGCGACCAGATACCCTTAACCATTGGCAACCATGTTTTTCCATCCGACCTATTTATCTTGGAGTCACAAGGATTGGATGTGATATTAGGAATGGACTGGATGTCGAAGTACGGAGGAAGCATTAACTGTGTTAGTAAGTCAATTTGTCTCACCACCCCGGAGGGAAAAAGGATCAAGTATATATCTAGGCATGCGCCAAGAAGTAGCCAAGTAAATACCCTCACAAGAGTTGTTCAGGAAGAAGTGCATGTAGTAAAGGATTACCCGAATGTTTTCCCAGAGGAGTTACCAGGCATGCCACCGGACCGAGATATTGAGTTTTTGATAGAGCTATTGCCAAGCACAGGGCCAATATCCAAGAGACCCTATAGGATGCCCGCGAATGATCTGAAGGAGATTAAGAAACAGATCAAGGAGTTATTGGAGAAAGGTTACATTCGACGGAGTTCATCACCATGGGGAGCCCCGGTGCTTTTGGTTGAGAAGAAGGATAAATCCCTAAGAATGGTTGTTGATTATCGAGCCTTGAACGAAGTGACGATTAAGAACAAGTACCCATTGCCGATGATCAATGATCTGTTTGATCAGCTGCAAGGAGCTAAGGTGTTTTCGAAGATCGATCTGCGATCAGGATATCATCAGTTGACGATACGAGAGAAGGATATACCAAAGACAACCTTCACCACACGGTACGGACTATACGAATATACGGTCATGTCATTTGGACTGACTAACGCCCCTTCCTATTTCATGAGCAGGATGAACAAAGTATTCATGGAATATTTGGATAAGTTTGTTGTGGTGTTCATTGATGATATAATGGTATATTCGAAGAATGAAGAGGAACACAAGGAGCATTTGCGTTTAGTTCTCGAGAAACTCAGGGAATATCAGTTGTATGCCAAGTTTAGCAAATGTGAGTTTTGGTTGAAGGAAGTCGGATTCCTTGGACACGTTATATCAGGAGAAGGTATAGCAGTAGACCCCACCAAGGTTCAGTCAGTCACTGAATGGTTGGCACCCACTTCAGTTAGCGAGATCCGCAGTTTTCTTGGACTCGCAGGATACTATCGGAGATTCATTGAGAATTTTTCCAAGATTGCGAAGCCAATGACGGAGTTATTGAAGAAGGATACCAAGTTTAAATGGACGGAAGATTGTGAGGCAAGTTTCCAAGAGCTGAAGAAACGTTTGACTACAGCCCCGATGCTAACACTGCTAGATATACATAAGTATTTCCAAGTGTATTGCGACGCCTCTCACTTGGGACTTGGAAGTGTGCTTATGCAGGACGGAAGAGTTGTTTTGTATGCCTCACGACAACTAAAACCGCACGAGTTAAATTATGCCACACATGATTTGGAGCTGGCAGCCATAGTTCATGCATTGAAGACTTGGAGACATTACCTTATTGGAAATCATTGTGATGTGTACATGGATCATAAGAGTTTGAAGTACATTTTCACCCAGAAGGAACAGAACTTCGATTGGAGATTGTTCCTAGAGGTTTTGTCGCAACAATGGAGGTACAGTCTACATTGTTGGGGAAAATTCGAGAAGCTCAGAAGGATGACAAAGAGATTGCCGAGATAAAGGAGAAAATGAGCGAAGGAAAGGCCAAAGGTTTTTGTGAGGATGAGCATGACACCTTATGGTTTGAGGACCGTGATTAAGTGCCCAATAACACTGAGATCAGGAAGTTAATACTTCAGGAGGCTCATGACTCACCATACTCGATACACCCCGGAAACACCAAGATGTATTTGGATTTGAAGGAATGTTTCTGGTGGACAGGGATGAAGAAGGATATCGCCGAGTATGTGGCCGTATGTGATGTATGTCAGAGAGTGAAGGCAGAGCATCAAAAGCCAGTAGGATTGTTACGGCCTATGCCGATACCCAAATGGAAGTGGGATAAACTTGGCATGGATTTTATCACCGGATTACCCAGGACCAAATCAGGATATGATTCTATATGGGTAGTAGTTGACCGCTTGACCAAAGTGGCACACTTTATCCCAGTGAAAACAACTTATACCAGTGCAAAGTTGGCCAAGATATATATGACCAGGATCGTATGTCTGCATGGAGTTCCGAGGACCATCGTATCGGATAGAGGAACATAGTTTACTTCAAAGTTTTGGCATCAACTGCACCAGACTTTGGGAACAAGGTTGGAGTTCAATACATCATTCCACCCGCAGATGGATGGACAGACCGAGAGAGTCAACTAGATTCTGGAGGACATGTTGAGAGCATGTGCGCTAGATTATGGGTCTAGTTGGGATGACAATTTGCCTTACGCAGAGTTCTCATGCAACAATAGTTACCAAGCCAGTTTGAAAATGGCACCGTTTGAAGCCCTGTATGGCCGAAGGTGCAGAACACCGTTGATGTGGGATGAAGTTGGAGACCGACAGTTGTTTGGACCAGACTTGATCAAAGAGTCTGAGGAGAAGGTTAAACTGATTCGGGATAGACTGAAGATAGCTCAGTCCAAACAGAAGAGTTATGCAGATTCGAAACACAAGGAGGTAACCTATGAAATTGGAGATAGAGCATATCTGCGAGTATCACCTTTGCGAGGAGTGAAACGTTTTGGAGTTAAGGGAAAGTTAGCCCCGAGATTTGTAGGACCGTATCGTGTTTTGGAACGGATGGGAGAAGTTGCCTACAAGTTGGAGTTACCTGAAGGACTGTCAGGAGTTCACGATGTGTTTCATGTTTCCCAGTTGAAGAAGTGCCATGCTGAGATGGCCGACATACCGCTAAGAGATACCGTACCCTTGGAGGTGATTCAGTTGGACAATGACTTGACTTATGAGGAGAAGCCAGTAAAGATTTTGGAGTTTGCCAGTCGAGTCATCCGCAGCAAGGTTATTAAGTAATGCAAAGTTCAGTGGAGCCACCATACCGAGGATGAAGCCACCTGGAAACGAGAGGATGATCTTCGCAAAGACCACCCACACCTATTTTCTAGCCAACCCGAATCTTTAGGGCGAGATTCATCTTAAGGGGGGTATGTTTGTAACATCCCAAATTTTCAATTTGGAATGTTATACATAGATCATTCTTGCATATCATATTTTATTGCATTTCGTCTCGCGATCCTCGAAATCCTAAGCAACTCAAGGACCCTCGAAGAGAGTTGGGGATTTCCCCGGTTTTCAAATTTGATTTTATCAAATTTTGAAACGAGGATTTTTGGTTTTAATTATTTTTCTCTCCGAAAATATTTCATAATAAAAATATATGAGAGGAGATAATACGACTTCTCCAAAATAAATGAAATGTTGGAGGAAAATATTAAAATCAATATTTGTTTTTATTTGGATTTTATTTGCAATTTGGTTTGCATTGAAAAAATTGCACGTTTTCAAAATTGCATTTTAGGGCCAAGAAAATGTTCACCTCGTTCTAAATATTTTATTTAGACGGAGAAAATTTGTCTTGGCATTTTTAGAATTTTATTTTATTTTCTAGTATTTTTTTAGTTTCGGTGCAATTATTTAAAAAATGCGTGTGGCTAACTGGGCCGAAGCCCAGCCGCCGGCCCACCTCCCCCGCGACGCCGAATCGCTTAGGAGACCGACGCTGCCACGCCCCGACCCGGACCGGAGTCCGGCTAGGTCTCCGCCGCCGCCGCCCCTTTGCCCCCTCCCCAATGCACCCCCTCCCCTTAAATACCGCCCCCCGACCACCACCACCCGCCACCACCGCCGCCCCGCCTCGCCCCGCCGCCCAAGCCGCCGCACCGCCGCTGCCTGCCGCTGCCGCGCCGTGCCGCCGCCTTGCCCGCTGCCGCGCCCCGCCTCGCCGTCGCTGCCGTGCCTCGCCGAACCGACGTGGTAGCCGCCATTTTTTTAAAGAAAACCGATTCGGTTTTTTTAAGAAAACCCTAACTCGTTTTTTTAGGTTCGTCGGTTTTTCTTTTTAGCGGACGTTCGTCCGTACGTTCATTTTAACGAACGGTTTTCGCTCGTTCATTACAGACAACGAACGCTCGTTCATTAGCCTGTTCGTCAGTTTTCTTTTATTGGATTTTTTCCGTGGTTATTTCTGATCGTGATTTCTGATCCGATTTTCGTTCTAGTTTATCTTTTCGCTCGTTAGTCGGAATCAGGCGATTCTAGCACCTAGATCTTCGTCTCAAGACCCTCTTTTCTCTTAACCAACTTGCACAAGTTTTTGCTACTGTAAAATTTGACCAAGGTCCAGATTAGTAAACGGATCTTGTTTCTTTCGCCGTTTGAGTTTCGTTGCTCCGTTCGATTTGATTCTTTTTGCAAACCGGAGTTCCTAAGTTGAACTTTCTGGTTAGATCTTCTTATTTGAGTTTTACCTGTGCTTCTTTGCTTGATTGCTTATGTATGCTATTGTTTGTTTGCGATAGAATTCCCGGAGTGCGAAGCGTATTATTTGGAGTCTCTAGGTTACGCGGATCATCAGCAAGGTAAGTAACACTTTGATCATACCCCTGTATCACCCAGTTTTTATGCATTAGTTCCAATCCCCAAACATTGCATGGTTAGGATGTCATTAACATTTGGGTTGAAAAGTAGTTGATGAGGTAGAACCTATTACCCTGTTACATTCAAACCCTTGCGAGTTACTTCTACGCGTTGCCTATATTGCTATGCTATGCTTGTAGACGTGGTTTGGGTGAGTGAAATCCATGACAGATGTGAGATTGTTAATTAATGGTTCAACTTAAGGTGGCAACTTAAATACACATCTGGGTGGATTGAGGCACCTGGAGTACCCAGTGTTGCGTGTATTTTTGGAAATCCCGGAGTACCCGTGTGATCTTCCAATGGACCGCCACCCAGGCTCAAAGGGAACTGAGATTATTCATGCTAGAAACTTCCATGTGCATCCACAAGCTATTATGGGCTCTAGCATAGTTGAGTAAGTTACGTGAAGCTCTCGAAGAGGTGGATCAATAGGTAGTGGGTTGTAGGTTTGGTATGGTCTGCCCGGAGTAAAGAGTTAATGTTTCTGAAAGACTGTGTCTCGGTCATCCGTTTCTCAAACACTAGGTATTGCAAGAAATCCAACAGAGGCGATCGAGTCTTGTGGGGAAAAGTGCGCAAACCTCTGTAGAGTGTACAAACTAATCATGGTTAGCCGTGTCCCCGATTATGGACATCTTGAGTATCTAGTACTTGGAGTATCTTAAGTATCTCATCACTCTAAATTAATGTTGTTTGGTTGATAATTACCTTAATTGGGATTGAGTTGGAAGAACCTTCTCAATGATGTTTCAACTACCATGATAGTTAAATTAAAATATATTCCTTTGTTGTAGGGAAAAATTGACCTTTGGCAAAAACTATAACCATAGAGCTTTCCACCAGCCAAATATGCATGTAGTGATAGCATTATTCTGTTCTTGCTCTACTGTGTTACTTTGATAGCATATTCCATGTGCTGACCCGCTTTCGGGCTGCAACGTATTATGTTGCAGACTTTTCAAATGAGGAGTAAGGTTCGTTAGGTCGTTGCCGTGCAGCTCAACTATGCCGTTGGAGTTGATGGACTCACTTTATCTTACAAGCCTTCCGATGTTATCGTATTAGATGGCCTTAAGCCATATTTATTATAATAAGTTCTCTTTGGAGACATTAGATGTAATAAGTGTGTGATTGCTACTCTGTTATAAATCCTTGAGTACTGTGTGTGTCAGCATTACCGATCCAGGGATGACACTGAAGCACAGAGACTTGGCCGTTTGAGGTCGGGTCGCTACACTCACGCACATGTATTGCGTGAAGATTGAAAAAGTTTGAGAACATCAAAAATATGAAACATTTGCTTGGCTTGTCATCGGGGTTGTGCATGATTTAAATACTTTGTGTGGTGAAGATAGAGCATAGCCAGACTATATGATTTTGTAGGGATAACTTTCTTTGGCTATGTTATTTTGAGAAGACATGATTGCTTTGTTAGTATGCTTGAAGTATTATTATTTTTATGTCAATATTAAACTTTTGTCTTGAATCTTTTGGATCTGAACATTCATGCCACAATAAAGAAAGTTACATTGAGAATTATACTAGGTAGCATTCCACATCAAAAATTCTGTTTTTATCATTTACCTACTCGAGGATGAGCATGAATTAAGCTTGGGGATGCTTGATACGTCTCCAACGTATCTATAACTTTTGATTGTCCATGCTATCATATTATCTGTTTTGGATGTTAATGGGCTTATTTATACACTTTTATATTATTTTTGGGACTAATCTACTAACCCAAGGCCCAGTGCAAATTGCTGTTTTTTGCCTATTTTAGTGTTTCGCAGAAAAGGAATATCAAACGGAATGAAACCTTTGGGAGAGTTATTTTTGGAACAAACGTGATCCAGGGGACTTGGAGTAGACGTCAAGAAATCAACGAGGAGGCCACGAGGTAGGGAGGCGCGCCCCCACCCTCATGGGCCCCTCGCAGCTCCAGCGACCTACTTCTTCCTCCTATATACATATATCCATATACCCCGAAAACATCCAGGAGCACCACGAAACCCTATTTCCACCGCTGCAACCTTCAGTACCCAAGAGATCCCATCTTGGGGCCTTTTCCAGAGCTCCGCCGGAGGGGGAATCGGTCATCGAGGGCTTCTACATCAACACCATAGCTTCTCCGATGATGTGTGAGTAGTTTACCACAGACCTTCGGGTCCATAGTTATTAGCTAGATGGCTTCTTCTGATGTAACTCTTTTTACGGTGTGTTTGTCGAGATCCGATGAATTGTGGGTTTATGATCAAGTTTATCTATGAACAATATTTGATTCTTCTCTGAAATCTTTTATATATGATTGGTTATCTTTGCAAGTCTCTTCAAATTACCAGTTTGGTTTGGCCTACTAGATTGATCTTTCTTGGAATGGGAGAAGTGCTTTGCTTTGGGTTCAATCTTGCGGTGTCCTTTCCCAGTGACAACAGGGGCAGCAAGGCACGTATTGTATTGTTGCCATCGAGGATAAAAAGATGGGGTTTATATCATATTGCTTGAATTTATCCCCTACATCATGTCATCTTGCCTAATGCGTTACTCTGTTCTTATGAACTTAATACTCTAGATGCATGCTGGATAGCGGTTGATGTGTGGAGTAATAGTATTAGATGCAGAATAATTTCGGTCTACTTGTCACAGACGTGATGCCTATATACGTGATCATGCCTAGATATTCTCATAATTATGCACTTTTCTATCAATTGCTCGACAGTAATTTGTTCACCCACTGTAATACTTATGCTATCTTGAGAAAAGCCACTAGTGAAACCTATGCCCCCGGGTCTATCTTTTATCATATAAGTTTCCAATCTATTTTATTTTGCAATCTTTACTTTCAATCTATATCATAAAAATACCAAAAATATTTATCTTATTATTATTATCTCTATCAGATCTCACTCTCGTAAGTGCCCGTTAAGGGATTGGCAACCCCTTTATCGCGTTGGTGACGAGGTTCTTATTTGTTTGTGCAGGTACGAGGGACTTGCGTGTAGTCTCCTACTGGATTGATACCTTGGTTCTCAAAAACTGAGGGAAATACTTACGCTACTTTGCTGCATCACCCTTTCCTCTTTAATGGAAAACCAACGTAGTGCTCAAGAGGTAGCATGCATCAACCCCTATGCATAGATTACCCCAATGTCACATTGGGAATCCGCAAGTTGAGTGCCAAAACGTATATCAAGTGAATCAATACGATACCCCATTGTCACCACGAGTATTCATATGCAAGACATATATCAAGTGCTCTCAAATCCATAAAAGTATTCAATCCGATAATAATGAAATCACAAAGGGAAAAACTCAATTCATCACAACAAGATAGAGAGGGGAAAACACCGTATGATCTGACTATATTAACAAAGCCCACGATACATCAAGATCTTGACATTTCAAGAACACGAGAGAGAGAGACAGAGATTAAACACATAGCTACTGGTACAAATCCTCAGCCCCGAGGGTGGACTACTCCCTCCTCATCATGGTGGCCGCCGGGATGATCAAGATGGCCACCAGAGATGATTCCCCCCTTCGACAGGGTGTCAGAAAGGGTCTAGATTGGTTTTCGGTGGCTACAGAGCCTTGCGGCAGCGAAACTTCTGATCTAGGTTAACCCCGAGGGTTTTTGGAATTTTTGGGAATTTATAGGGTAAAGAGGGGGTGTGGGAGGCCACCGAGGTGGGCACAACCCACCTGGGCACGCCCTGGTGGGCTGTGCCCCCCTCGGGGCACCCCCGAGGTGCTGCTCTGGCCCATCTTGGGTGTTCTGGTCCATAAAAAATCTCCAAAAGTTTTGCGGTGTTTGACTCCGTTTGATATTGATTTCCTGCGATGTAAAAAACAAGCAAAAACAGCAACTTGCAATGGGTCAATAGGTTAGTCCCAAAAAATGATATAAAGTTGATATAAAATGATTGTAAAACATACAAGAATGATAATAAAACAACATGAATACTTCATGAATTATAGATACGTTGGAGACGTATCAGCATCCCCAAGCTTAATTCCTACTCGTCCTCGAGTAGGTAAAGGATAAAATAAATAATTTATGAAGTGTGAATGCTAGCAAAGTGCATAAGTATGATCAATGACAATTTCAATCACTTTTACTAGCATCATGACAACAACTATTGCTTATAAAA
This sequence comes from Triticum aestivum, assembly GCF_018294505.1. Taxonomy (NCBI): domain Eukaryota; kingdom Viridiplantae; phylum Streptophyta; class Magnoliopsida; order Poales; family Poaceae; genus Triticum; species Triticum aestivum. Next base: position 87,278,765 of record NC_057794.1, on the reverse strand, counting down.
TTTCTCATGTTTAAAGTCGCAACCAATTCACATGTTAAGGTTCAAACAATGAATTCTCTTGAAACTCAACAACCTATGTTCTCAGTCACCAAGCAATTGTAAATCAACTTATTCAACAGAGTTTAAGTAAGAGCTCCACATACTCAACCATCATATAGTCTTCTATGATTGCTAACGCTCACCGCATACGCATGAGCAAAACATTTCAACCGGACACATAGAAAGATAGGGGCTTATTGTTTTGCCTCCCAATGTATTCACCTCAAGGGTGATGTCAACAATAATAACTCATGATACCCATATCCAACTGGATATATGTGCCTAGATCTTTCCTCACCACATGATGCTTGCCAAAAGAGAAAAATAAAAAGGAATAGAAAGAAAAACTTTGACTCTTTGCATAAAAGTAAATACTGAAAAGTAAAAGATAGGCCCTTCACAGAGGGAAGCAGAGGTCGCCATGCACTTATTTGTTTGTATGCTCAACCCCTTAGTGCAAAAGAACTTCACATTATATTTCCCCTTATGATAGCAACCTTTATTATGCAGTCTGTTGCTTTTATTTTTTGCCATCACAAGTTCGTACAACGCTCAATTTTCTCTTACACTAAATGATCTCACACTTTTAGAAGCAATTTTTATTGCCTTATTGCACCGATGACAACTTACTTGAAGGGTCTTGCTCAATCCTTAGGTAGGTATTGTGGACTCTTGAAAATAATATTTGAGTTTAAGGGTTTTTAGATGCACAAGTAGTATCTCTACTTGGTGCGGAATTTTTGGCTAGCAAAGATGGGGGGTGATAACCCACAAGTATATGGGATCAATTGTAGCCTCTTTTGATAAGTAGGAGTGTCGAACCCAATGAGGAGCTAAGGTAGAACAAATATTCCCTCAAGTTCTAACGACCACCGATACAACTCTACGCACGCTTAACATTTTCTTTACCTAGAACAAGTATGAAGCTAGAAGTACTTTGTCTACTTACTTGGGTATGTGCTTCTGTCACTCACACCACCCACCATAAGCAAATCATGAACATATTACAAACCTTATAGCGGGGATCCCTCACGCTTGCGCGACATGGAGAGCACCATAGGACAACACCAATAATAAAACGTCCAACTCAAACCATTCACGATCATCAATTAAACCATAGGACAAAACAGATCTACTCAACCATCATAGGATAGCCATACATCATTGGGAAATAATATATAGCATTGAGCACCATGTTTAAGTAGAGATTACAGTGGGTAAAAGAGGGGTTACACCGCTTCAGTGAGGGAGGAAGAGTTGGCGATGACGGTGGTGAAGTTGTTGGTGTAGATCGTTGTCGCGATGATGGCCCCAGCGGCGTTCCGGCACCACCGGGAGAGAGCCCCCCTTCTTCTTGTTGTTCCTTCACCTTCCCCCTAGATGGAATAAGGGTTTCCCCTCTAGTCCATGGCCTCCATGGCGGCGGAGGGGCGAGAGCCCCTCCGAGATTGGATCTCTCTCTCTCTGTTTGCTTCTGTTTCTGCGCTCTCTGATTCTTCCCTTTCACCGTTTCTTAAATTCCCGGAGATCCGTAACTCCGATTGGGCTAAAATTTTGTCACGATTCTATCTAGATATTGGCTTTCTTGCGGCAAAGAAGGGCACAAACCGCCTTATGGAGTGGCCAGGAGGGCCCAGGGCGTGCCCTACCCCCTGGGGCGCGCCCCTCCCCTCGTGGGCCCCTCAGGCATCGTCTCGCGTTGATTCCACTTCCCAAAATTCACATATATTCCAAAAAATCTCCGTAAGTTTTTATCCCATTTGGACTCTGTTTGATACGGATTTTCTACGAAACAAAAAATGCAACAAACAGGAACTGGCACTGGGCACTGGATCAATATGTTAGTCCCAAAAATAGTATAAAAAGTTGTCAAAAATATGTAAAAGTTGTAGAATATTGGCATGGAACAATCTAAAATTATAGCCAACGTATCTATAATTTTGATTGTTCCATGCTATTATATTATCTGTTTTGGATGTTAACGGGCTTATTAATACACTTTTATATTATTTTTGGCGCTAACCTACTAACCCAAGGCCCAGTGCAAATTGCTGTTTTTATGCCTATTTCAGTGTTTCATAGAAAAGGAATATCAAATGGAATCCAAACGGAATAAAACCTTTGGGAGAGTTATTTTTGGAACAAACGTGATCCAGGGGACGTGGAGTGGACGTCAAGAAATCAACAAGGAGGCCACGAGGCAGGGGGCGCCTACCCCCTGGGCGCGCCCTCCACCCTCGTGGGCCCCTCGTGGCTCCACCGACCTACTTCTTCATCCTATATATATATTCATATACCCCGAAAACATCCAGGAGCACCACGAAACCCTATTTCCACCGCCGCAACTTTCTGTACCCAAGAGATCCCATCTTAGGGCCTTTTTCGGAGCTCCACCGGAGAGGGAATCGATCATGGACGGCTTCTACATCAACACCATAGCCTCTCCGATGATGTGTGAGTAGTTTACTTCAGACCTTCGGGTCCATAGTTATTAGCTAGATGGCTTCTTCTCTCTCTTTGGATCTCAATACAATGTTCTCCTTGATCTTCTTGGAGATCTATTTGATGTAACTCTTTTTGTGGTGTGTTTGTCGAGATCCTATGAATTGTGGGTTTATGATCAAGTTTATCTATGAACAATATTTGATTCTTCTCTGAAATCTTTTATGTATGATTGGTTCTCTTTGCATGTCTCTTCGAATTATCAGTTTGGTTTGGCCTACTAGATTGATTTTTCTTGCAATGGGAGAAGTGCTTAGCTTTGGGTTCAATCTTGCAGTGTCCTTTCCCAGTGACAGCAGGGGCAGCAAGGCACGTATTGTATTGTTGCCATCGAGGATAAAAAGATGGGGTTTATATCATATTGCTTGAATTTATCCCCTACATCATGTCATCTTGCCTAATGCGTTACTCTGTTCTTATGAACTTAATACTCTAGATGCATGCTGGATAGCGGTTGATGTGTGGAGTAATAGTATTAGATGCAGAATAATTTCGGTCTACTTGTCACGGACGTGATGCCTATATACGTGATCATGCCTAGATATTCTCATAATTATGCACTTTTCTATCAATTGCTCGACAGTAATTTGTTCACCCACTGTAATACTTATGCTATCTTGAGTAAAGCCACTAGTGAAACCTATGGCCCCCGGGTCTATTCTCCTTTATATTAATCTCCCGTCAACAAGCTATTTATGGCACCGTTTATTTTGCAATCTTTACTTTTAATCTATATCATAAAAATACCAAAAATATTTATCTTATTATTATTATCTCTATCAGATCTCACTCTCGTAAGTGATCGTGAAGGGATTGACAACCCCTTTATTGCGTTGGTTGCGAGGTTCTTATTTGTTTGTGTAGGTACGAGGGACTTGCATGTAGTCTCCTACTGGATTGATACCTTGGTTCTCAAAAACTGAGGGAAATACTTATGCTACTTTGTTGCATCACCCTTTCCTCTTCAAGAGAAAACCAACGCAGTGCTCAAGAGGTAGCAAGAAGGATTTCTGGCGCCGTTGCCGGGGAGATCTACGCACAAGTCAAGAAATACCAAGTACCCATCACAAACTCTTATCCCTCACATTACATTATTTGCCATTTGCCTCTCGTTTTCCTCTCCCCCACTTCACCCTTGCCTTTTTATTCGCCCTCTTTTCCTTCCCGCCTTCTATGTGTTCGTTCTTTTTGCAATTTGTTGCCATCATGTCTGAAACTGGGGAGGTTATCGTTGATAAGGATAATAATATGTAAAACTTTGATGCTATTGATGATCCTCTTGAAAATCCTACTATTTTACGCACTAAAAAGTTTCGGATTGGTAGCGGTAATATTATTGTGAAGGGAGTTATTCAAGATTTCTTTACTTGTGCCGGTGCTTTGCCCACCATGAGCGTGTCTATTCTTCATAAAACTAGTAGTCTCGCGGATGCTATATCTTTTCTCATAGTTGAACTTGAAAGACAATTTTTACATATGCATCCTTCCATACAAAGGATTTTCCTAGAATTTTCTAATATTGAGCATTCCTCTATTAAGCGAGCAGCGACCATCTTTTTAGCTCACGAGTTCATATTTATAATAGAAGAGGCCTGAGGGAGTCCTGGATTAGGGGGTCTCCAGACAGCCGGACTATATCCTTTGGCCGGACTGTTGGACTGTGAAGATACAAGATTGACGACTTTGTCTCGTGTCCGGATGGGACTCTACTTGGCGTGGAAGGCAAGCTAGGCAGTACAGATATGTATATCTCCTCCTTTGTAACTGACCTTGTGTAACCCTAGCCCTTTCCAGTGTCTATATAAACCGGAGGGTTTTAGTCCGTAGGACAACATACAATCATACCATAGGCTAGCTTCTAGGGTTTAGCCTCTCTGATCTCGTGGTAGATCAACTCTTGTAATACTCATATCATCAAGAATAAATCAAGCAGGACGTAGGGTTTTACCTCCATCAAGAGGGCCTGAACCTGGGTAAAACATCGTCTTCCCTGCCTCCTGTTACCATCCGCCTTAGATGCACAGTTCGGGACCCCCTACCCAAGATCCGCTGGTTTTGACCCCGACATTGGTGCTTTCATTGAGAGTTCCTCTGTGTCGTCGCCGTTAGTCTTGATGGCTCCTACGATCATCGATAGCGACACAGTCCAGGGTGAGACTTTTCTCCTTGGATAGATCTTTGTGTTCGGCGGCTTCGCACTGCGGGTCAACTCGCTTGGCCATCTGGAGTAGATCAAAAGTTATGCCCCTGGCCACCAGGTTAGGTTTGGAAGCTTAAACTACATGGACGACATCCGCGGAGACTTGATCTTTGATGGATTCGAGCCCCTGCCTTGTGCGCCGTGTGGTCACGATGAGTATGATTTAGCTCTATCATCGAACCGTATTCAGGAGATCGCACCGGCAGCCGCTCCGAGCCTCAATTCGGAGCCAGTTGCGCCATACATTGATGGGTGGATGGACCCCGTCACGGAGGCCGTACCCTCAGTGGCGATCGAGCCGAATATCAACCTTACCCTTCACGAGAACCGTGTTGGCAAACTGCCGGATCCTTCTCCGGCCACGGACTCCGAACCGCCTGCGCCTGTGCCCGTCGAATCCAACTGGGCACCGATCATGGAGTTCACCTCCACGGATATCTTTCAGCACTCGCCTTTTGGTGACATACTGAACTCATTAAGGTCTCTCTCCTTGTCAGGAGAGTCCTGGCCGAACTATGTTCGGCGGGATTGGGATGCGGATGATGTAGAAATTCGCCGCCCACCCACCACCCACTTAGTAGCCACTGTTGATGACTTAACTGACATGCTCGACTTCGACTCCGAAGACATCGAAGGTGTGGATGACGATACAGGAGTCGAAGAGGAATCACTACCCACAGGGCACTGGACAGCCACCTCGTCATACGATATATACATGGTGGTGCTACGTCTTGATCTTGCGTTGGTTTTCCCCGAAGAGGAAGGGATGATGCAGCAGAGTAGCGTAAGTATTTCCCTCAGTTTTTGAGAACCAAGGTATCAATCCAGTAGGAGCCCACGCTCAAGTCCCTCGTACCTGCACAAAGTGATAGCTACTCGCAACCAACGCGATTAGGGGTTGTCAATCCCTTCACGGTCACTTACGAGAGTGAGATCTGATAGATATAATATTTTTGGTATAAAGATGCAAAGTAAAAAGTAAAAGCAAAGTAAGATTAAAGTAATGGAGATTGATATGATGAGAATAGACCCGGGGGCCATAGGTTTCACTAGTGGCTTTTCTCAAGAGCATAAGTATTCTACGGTGGTTGAACAAATCATTGTTGAGCAATTGATAGAATTGAGCATAGTTATGAGAATATCTAGGCATGATCATGTATATAGGCATCACGTCCGTGACAAGTAGATCGAAACGATTCTGCATCTACTACTATTACTCCACTCATCGACCGCTATCCAGCATGCATCTTGAGTATTAAGTTAAAAACAGAGTAACGCCTTAAGAAAGATGACATGATGTAGAGACATAAATTCATGCAATATGAAATAAACCCCATCTTGTTATCCTCGATGGCAATGATACAATACGTGCCTTGCTGCCCCTTCTGTCACTGGGTAAGGACACCGCAAGATCGAACCCAAAGCTAAGCATTTCTCCCATGGCAAGAACTACCAATCTAGTTGGCCAAACCAAACGGATAATTCGAAGAGACTTGCAAAGATAACCAATCATACACAAACGAATTCAGAGAAGATTCAAATATTATTCATAGATAGACTTGATCATAAACCCACAATTCATCGGTCTCAACAAACACACCACAAAAAGAAGATTACATCGAATAGATCTCCACAAGAGAGGGGGAGAACTTTGTATTGAGATTCAAAGAGAGAGAAGAAGCCATCTAGCTACTAACTATGGACCCGAAGGTCTGAGGTAAACTACTCACACTTCATCAAAGAGGCTATGGTGATGTAGAAGCCCTCCGTGATGACGGCCCTCTTCCGGCAGAGCTCCGAAATAGGCCTCAAGATGGGATCTCGTGGATACAGAAAGTTGCGGCGGTGGAATTAGGTTTTTGGCTCCTGTTCTGATCGTTTGGGGGTACGTGTGTATATATAGGAGGAAGAAGTACGCCGGAGGAGCAACAAGGGGCCCACGAGGTAGGGGGCGCGCCCTAGGGGGGGCGCCCCCACCCTCGTGACTGCCTCTTTTGTTCCTTGGAGCAGGGTCCAAGTCTCCTGGATCACGTTCGGTGAGAAAATCACGTTCCCGAAGAATTTATTCCGTTTGGACTCTGTTTGATATTCCGTTTATCCAAAACACTAAAATAGGCAAAAAAACAATTCTGGGCTGGGCCTCCGGTTAATAGGTTAGTCCCAAAAATAATATAAAAGTGGAAAATAAAGCCCAATATAGTCCAAAACAGTAGATAATATAGCATGGAGCAATCAAAAATTATAGATACGTTGGAGACGTATCAGGCATCCCCAAGCTTAATTCCTGCCCGTCCTCGAGTAGGTAAATGATAAGAAGAGAATTTTTGATGCGGAGTGCTACTTGGCATAATTTCAATGCAAATCTTCTTAATTGTGGTATGAATATTCAGATTAGAAAGATTCAAGACAAAAGTTTATATCGACATAAAAATAATAATACTTCAGGCATACTAACAAAGCAATTATGTCTTCTCAAAATAACATGGCCAAAGAAAGTTATCCCTACAAAATCATATAGTCTGGCTATGCTCCATCTTCACCACACAAAGTATTTAAATCATGCACAACCCCGATGACAAGCCAAGCAATTGTTTCATACTCTAACTTTTTCAAAACTTTTTCAATCTTCACGCAATACATGAGCGTGAGCCATGGATATATCACTATAGGTGGAATAGAATGGTGGTTGTGGAGAAGACAAAAAGGAGGGGAAGATAGTCTCACATCAACTAGGCGTATCAACGGGCTATGGAGATGCCCATCAATAGATATCAATGTGAGTGAGTAGGGATTGCCATGCAACGGATGCACTAGAGCTATAAATGTATGAAAGCTCAACAAAAGAAACTAGTGGGAGTGCATCCAACTTTCTTGCTCATGAAGACCTAGGGCAATTTTGAGGAAGCCCATCATTGGAATATACAAGCCAAGTTCTATAATGTAAAATTCCCACTAGTATATGAAAGTGACAACATATGAGACTCTCTATATGAAGAACATGATGCTACTTTGAAGCACAATATATGAGACTCGCTATATCATGGTGCTACTTTGAAGCACAAGTGTGGTAAAAGGATAGTAGCATTGCCCCTTTTTATTTATTTTTTATTTTTTTGGGCCTTCTTTTTTTCTTTTCTTTGTCCTTTCTTTTCTCTTTTTTTGGGACAATGCTCTATTGAATGATGATCATCACACTTTTATTTATTTACAACTCAATGATTACAACTCGATTCTACAACAAAGTATGACTCTATATGGATGCCTCCGGCGGTGTACCGGGATATGCAATGAATCAAGAGTGACAAGTATGAAGAAATTATGAATGGTGGCTTTGCCACAGATACTATGTGAACTACATGATCATGCTAAGCAATATGACAATGATGAATGTGTCATGATGAACTAGATGGTGGAAATTTGCATGGCAATATATCTCGGAATGGCTATAGAAGTGCCATAATAGGTAGGTATGGTGACTGTTTTGAGGAAGGTATATGGTAGGTGTATGATACCGGCGAAAAGTGCGCGGTATTAGAGAGGCTAGCAAAGGTGGAAGGGTGAGAGTGCGTATAATCCATGGACTCAACTTTAGTCATAAAGAACTCATATACTTATTGCAAAAATCTAGAAGTTAACAAAGCAAAGTATTACGCGCATGCTCCTAGGGGGATAGATTGGTGGGAAAAGACCATCGCTCGTCCCCGACCGCCACTCATAAGGAAGACAATCAATAAATAAATCATGCTCCGTCTTTGTTACATAACGGTTCACCATACGTGCATGCTACGGGAATCACAAACTTTAACACAAGTATTCTTTAAATTCACAACTACTCAACTAGCATGACTTTAATATTATCACCTCCATATCTCAAAACAATTATCATGCTTCAATCTTTTCTTAGTATTAAACACACTCAAAAGAAAGTTTCACAAATCTTGAATACCAAGCATATTATTATCAAGCAAATTACCATGCTATTAAGAGACTCTCAAAATAATTTAAGTGAAGCATGAGAGATCAATAGTTTTTTTTAAAACAAATCCACCACCGTGCTCTAAAGGATCTAAGTGAAGCACATAGAGCAAAATTATAACGCTCAAAAGATATAAGTGAAGCACATAGAGAAAAATTAACTAGCTCAAAAGATATAAGTGAAGCACATAGAGCAAAACTACTTAGCTCAAAAGATATAAGTGAAGCACATAGAGCAAAATTATCTAGCTCAAAAGATATAAGTGAAGCACATAGAGTATTCTATCAAATTTTAGTTCATGTATGGCTCTCTCAAAAGGTGTGTACAGCAAGGATGATTGTGGCATACTAAGACACAAAGACACAAATAATACAAGACGCTCCAAGCAAAACACATATCATGTTGGTGAATAAAAATATAGCTCCAAGTAAATTACCGATGGAAGTGGACGAAAGAGGGGATGCCTTCCGGGGCATCCCCAAGCTTTGAATTTTTGGTGTCCTTGGATTATCTTGGGGGTGCCATGGGCATCCCCAAGCTTAGGCTCTTGCCACTCCTTGTTCCATGATCCATCAAAAGAATTCACCCAAAACTTGAAAACTTCACAACACAAAACTCAAAATAGAAAACTCGTGAGCTCCGTTAGCGAAAGAAAACAAAAGACCACTTCAAGGTACTGTAATGAACTCATTCTTTGTTTATATTGGTGTTAAACCTACTGTATTCCAACTTCTCTATGGATTATAAACTATTTTACTAGCCATAGATTCATCAAAATAAGCAAACAACACACGAAAAACAGAATCTATCAAAAACAGAACAGTCTGTAGTAATCTGTAGCTAGCGCAAGATCTGGAACCCCAAAAATTCTAAAATAAATTGCTGGACGTGACGAATTTATCTATAATCATATTAAAAAAGAATTAACTAAATATCGCTCTTCAAATAAAAATTACAACAGTTCTCGTGAGCGCTAAAGTTTCTGTTTTTTACAGCAAGTTCAACAAGACTTTCCCCAAGTCTTCGCAACGGTTCTACTTGGCACAAACACTAATTAAACACAAAAAACACAACCAAAACAGAGGCTAAATAATTTATTTATTACTAATCAGGATATAAAAGCAAGGAATAAAAATAAAATTGGGTTGCCTCCCAACAAGCGCTATCGTTTAACGCCCCTAGCTAGGCATAAAAGCGAAGATAGATCTAGGTATTGCCATCTTTGGTAGGCAATCCATAAGTGGCTCTCATGATAGTTTCATATGGAAATTTTATTTTCTTTCTTGGAAATTTTTCCATGCCCTTTTTAATGTTAATTGAAATCTAATATTCCCTTCCTTCATATCAATAATCGCACCAACCGGTCTAAGGAAAGGTCTACCAAGAATAATAGGGCAAGAAGGATTGCAATCTATATCAAGAACAATGAAATCTACGGGCACATAATTCCTATTTGCAACAATAAGAACATCATTAATCCTTCCCATAGGTTTCTTAATAGTGAAATCCGTAAGATGCAAGTTTAGAGGGCAATCATCAAAATTACGGAAATCTAGCAAATCACACAAAGTCTTGGGAATAGTAGAGACACTAGCTCCCAAATCACACAAAGCATAAAAATCATGATCTTTAATTTTAATTTTAATAGTTGGTTCCCACTCATCATAGAGTTTTCTAGGGATAGAAACTTTCAACTCAAGTTTTTCTTCATAAGATTGCATCAAGGCATCAACAATATGTTCGGTGAAGGCTTTATTTTGACTATAAGCATGTGGAGAATTTAACACAGACTGCAACAAGGAAATACAATCAATTAAAGAGCAACTTTCATAATTAAATTCCTTCAAATCCAATATAGTGGGTTTAGCAACATCTAGATTTTTATTTCTTTCAATCCCACTTTCATCAATTTCATCATTAAAAGATCTAAACACTCCGAATTTTTAGAACGCCTTCTAGGTAAAGGAAGATCATATTCAGTTTCATCAAGATTAACATTGCAAAATAAAGATTTAATAGGGGACAGATCAATAACTTTTAGATCTTCATCTTGATTTTCATAGGAATCCGGTTTAGCAGCCATCTTATTAACTAAGGTGGCTTGCATATCCGAAATTTCAGTAGTCATCTTTTCTAGACGAGCAATTTGGGATCTTATACCATCAAATTATTTAGACATATCATCTAGATCTTTATTCATATAACTCATAATTTTTTTTGTTCCTTAAGCTCGTTTCTAAAGAAATTATTATGCTCAAATTGCAAAACCATAAACTTCCTAACGTTGGTTTCGATCTCCTCTAACCTTTTGAGGTGGAGATCGCCAAATCTCGGTTGAGCCATCGCGACAAACAAGCAATCTAACACACGAGAAAAAAAAGGCAAGCGGGCAAAAAGGCAAATAGAGAGGGAGGATAGAGAGAGAGGGCGAATAAAACGACAAGGGTGAATTGGGGGGAGAGGAAAATGGCAAATAATGTAATGCGAGAGATAGGGATTGTGATGGGTACTTGGTATGTTGACTTTTTGCGTAGACTCCCCGACAACGGCGCCAGAAATCCTTCTTGCTACGTCTTGAGCTTGCGTTGGTTTTCCCCAAAGAGGAAGGGATGATTCAACAGAGTAGTGTAAGTATTTCCCTTAGTATTTGAGAACCAAGGTATCAATCCGGTAGGAGCCCACGCTCAAGTCCCTCATACCTGCACAAAGCGATAGCTACTCGCAACCAACGCGATTAGGGGTTGTCAATCCCTTCACGGTCACTTACGAGAGTGAGATCTGATAGATATAAATTTTTTGGTATTTTTGGTATAAAGATGCAAAGTAAAAAGTAAAAGCAAAGTAAGATTAAAGTAATGGAGATTGATATGATGAGAATAGACCCGGGGGCCATAGGTTTCACTAGTGGCTTCTCTCAAGAGCATAAGTATTCTACGGTGGGTGAACAAATTACTGTTGAGCAATTGATAGAATTGAGCATAGTTATGAGAATATCTAGGCATGATCATGTATATAGGCATCACGTCCGTGAAAGTAGATCGAAACGATTCTGCATCCACTACTATTACTCCACTCATCGACCGCTATCCAGCATGCATCTAGAGTATTAAGTTAAAAACAGAGTAACGCCTTAAGCAAGATGACATGATGTAGAGAGATAAATTCATGCAATATGAAATAAACCCCATCTTGTTATCCTCGATGGCAACGATACAATACGTGCCTTGCTTCCCCTTCTGTCACTGGGTAATGACACCACAAGATCGAACCCAAAGCTAAGCACTTCTCCCATGGCAAGAACTACCAATCTAGTTGGACAAACCAAACGGATAATTCGAAGAGACTTGCAAAGATAACCAATCATACATAAAAGAATTCAGAGAAGATTGAAATGTTATTCATAGATAGACTTGATCATAAACCCACAATTCATCGGTCTCAACAAACACACCGCAAAAAGAAGATTACATCGAATAGATCTCCACAAGAGAGGGGGAGAACTTTGTATTGAGATTCAAAGAGAGAGAAGAAGCCATCTAGCTACTAACTATGGTCCCGAAGGTCTGAGGTAAACTACTCACACTTCATCGGAGAGGCTATGGTGATGTAGAAGCCCTCCGTGATGACGGCCCTCTTCCAGCGGAGCTCCGCAACAGGCCCCAAGATGGGATCTTGTGGATACAGAAGTATGCTGGAGGAGCAACGAGGGGCGCACGAGGCAGGGGGCATGCTCTAGGGGGGCACGCCCCTCACCCTCGTGACCACCTCTTTTGTTCCTTGGAGCAGGGTCCAAGTCTCCTGGATCACGTTAGGTGAGAAAATCACGTTCCCGAAGATTTTATTCCGTTTGGACTCCGTTTGATATTCCGTTTATTCGAAACACTGAAATAGGCAAAAAACAACAATTCTGGGCTGGGCCTCCGGTTAATAGGTTAGTCCCAAAAATAATATAAAAGTGGAAAATAAAGCCCAATATATTCCAAAACAGTAGATAATATAGCATGGAGCAATCACAAATTATAGATACGTTGGATACGTATCAGGTGGACACACCCAAAGAAGGCAATGGCAACGAGACAACGGAGGATGACCCCTCCAAGAAGCAACCCAAGCGCCGGCGTCAGCAGCGCCGCTCTAAGTCCCACCAAGGCAAAAGTGGTGATACCGGCATCGGAGATAATAGCACTCCGGACAGTGCCGAAGACAACAACAATCCCCTCCAGCAAGATTTAGAGCAGGAGGATGGAGGAACCAGCTCTCCGGAGAAAGCGGCAGATGGAGAGCCGGAGGATGATAATTACATGTCTCCCTTCGAAGATGAGGCAAGCCTCGGCAATGAAGAATTCGCCATGCCAGAGGATCCCGTCAAACAAGAGCGCTTCAAGCGCAGGCTTATAGCCACGACAAATAGCCTTAATAAAAAGCAACAGCAGCTTCAAGCTGATCAAGATCTGCTAGCTGACATATGGACTAAAGTCCTGGCGGCCGAGGAGTATAAACTCGAACGCCCCTCCAAGAGTTACCCAAAGTGCAGGTTGCTACCCCGACTGGAGGAGGAAGCACCGAAACCTACATCCCCGGTGTATGACGCGGCTGATCGGCCACCTCGTGGCTGCGGCAGAGAGATATTCCAGCCAAAAGCTCAACCCGCACCCCGACGTCATTCAAATAAAAAGGTAGGGGGAAATACGCCAGACCTACGAGACGTATTGGAGGACAAAGCAAAACATGCAAGATCGATCTACGGATCAAGAGGGCGCGCCACTATGCGAGACGATAATCATCACGCCGGATATAGCAAAAGCAAGTCCGGCCGGGCTGAACACAGCGGACAAGACTCATTCGAGCTGCGACGTGATACAGCCCAGTACAGAGGCGCCGCACACCCCTTATGCTTCACATATGAAGTAATGGATCATCAAATCCCAGAGGGTTTCAAACCCATAAATATAGAATCATACAACGGCACAACAGATCCTGCAGTGTGGATTGAGGATTTCCTCCTGCACATTCACATGGCCCGCGGTGATGACCTACACGCCATCAAATACCTCCCACTCAAACTCAAAGTACCAGCTCGGCATTGGCTCAACAGCTTGCCAGCAGAGTCCATTGGCTATTGGGAAGATCTGGAAGCTGCATTCCTCGACAACTTTCAGGGCACTTATGTACGACCAGCTGACGCCGATGACTTGAGCCACATAATTCAGCAGCCAGAGGAATCGGCCAGGCAATTTTGGACACAGTTCCTAACAAAGAAAAATCAAATCGTCGACTGTTCAGATGCAGAGGCCCTAGCAGCTTTCAAGCACAACATCCGCGACGAGTGGCTAGCCCGGCACCAAAGCCGAAATCTATGGCAGCCCTCACGACACTCATGACCCGCTTTTGCGCGGGAGAAGACAGCTGGCTGGCTCGCAGTAATAACATATCAACGAACCATGGTACTTCGGATACCAAGGATGACAATGGCAGGTCACGTCGCAACAAGCATAAGCGCCGCAGTAACAGCGACAATACCGAGGATACGGCAGTCAATGCTGGATTCAAAGGCTCTAAACCTGGTCAGCGGAAAAAGCCATTCAAAAGAAACACTCCGGGCCCGTCCAGTTTGGACCGTATACTCGATCGCTCGTGTCAAATACACGGCACCCCCGACAAGCCAGCCAACCACACCAATAGGGATTGTTGGGTGTTCAAGCAGGTCGGCAAGTTAAATGCCGAAAACAAAGATGAGGGGTCACATAGCGATGGCGAGGAGGAGCCCCGGCAGCCGAAAATCAGAGGACAGAAGAGGTTCCCCCCACAAGTGTGGACGGTGAACATGATATACGCAACCCACATCCCCAAGAGTGAGCGGAAGCGTGCGCTCAGGGACGTATATGTGTTGGAGCCAGTCGCCCCCAAGTTCAACCCATGGTCCTCCTCTTCGATCACCTTCGATCGCAGGGACCACCCCACTAGCATCCGTCATGGCGGATTCGCCGCACTGGTCCTAGACCCAATCATTGATGGATTTCACCTCACTCGAGTCCTAATGGACGGCGGCAACAGCCTGAACCTGCTTTATCAGGACATAGTGCGCAAAATGGGTATAGACCTCTCAAGGATCAAACCCACTAAAACGACCCATTGCACAGGCTCATTGCACAGGCTCAGTCACACAGGAAGTGGTCTTCGGATCTCTGGATAACTTCTAAAGCGAAGAGTTAATCTTCGACATAGTCCCGTTCCGCAGTGGCCATCATGCACTGCTCGGGCGAACCGCATTCGCAAGATTCATTGTGGTACCGCATTATGCATATCTCAAGCTCAAGATGCCAGGGCCTCGGGGGGTCATCACAGTCAATGGAAACACAGAGCGCTCCCTCCGCACGGAGGAGCACACTGCGGCCCTCGCAGCAGAAGCGCAAAGCAGCCTCTTAAGGCAATCCACTAGTTCGGCGATTAAGGACCCAAACAACTTCAAGCGCGCACGGAGTAATCGACAACCGGACCGCCTGGCATGTCCCGAGCTCGCATAGCAATGCGGCCCCCACCCTGGCCCCAGCCAAATGGTAAAATCCATGCCACGCGTACATAATTACGCATTAAAAATACCATGGGCACAGGCGGGGAGGGGGGCACGACGACGGCACACCCCAAGTCGCGGCTTAAACCTCACTAGGGGCTTCCCGCTTTGTTATTTTTCTCTTTCAAGACTTTAATCTCCGGAAACCCTGTCCGGCAGCGTGATTGCCGAACACATGATGCAACACCCAAGGAGGCAGAAAGCTACATCACACCACGGAACTCCCAGGTGGACCACGTTAACGAGTGAAATATTTCTTTTAATACTATTCCTCAGCTTGCCCTTGGGAGGGACATGTCAAACAGTCCTACTTTTCGCTTATCGCACTACTTGTATCATTCTGCTTTAACGCACCTGGCGGTGTCCTGGACTAGGGGGTACTCACCACGTCGTCTCCCGATCTATTAGATTGGGCCGAGGACCCCCGTGGCCGTATACTCATGGGCCAGTTCAGATGGCTACCGCATACAAGGAAGATTCCACAAGACTTGGCGATCAAGACAAGGACTTGTCCCCACCGGCGTATTCGGCTAGGACTCTTGTTATCCTAGGCCTCCGGTGCATTATATAAACCGAGGCCAGGCTAGTCGATAGATATACAGCATACAATACATACAACAATCATACCATAGGCTAGCTTCTAGGGTTTAGCCTCCTTGATCTCGTGGTAGATCTACTCTTATACTACCCATATCATCAATATTAATCAAGTAGGAGTAGGGTATTACCTCCATCGAGAGGGCCCGAACCTGGGTAAAACAAAGTGTTCCCTCTATGGTTTATTTATATTGGTACTGTAATGAACTCATTATTTATTTATATTGGTGTTATACCTACTGTATTACAACTTCTCTATGGTTTATAAACTATTTTACTAGCCATAGATTCATCAAAATAAGCAAACAACACACGAAAAACAGAATCTGTCAAAAACAGAACAGTCTGTAGTAATCTGTAGCTAGCGCAAGATCTGGAACCCCAAAAATTCTAAAATAAATTGCTGGACGTGAGGAATTTATCTATTAATCATCTTCAAAAAGAATTAACTAAATAACTATAAGGGAATATTTATCCCTAAGGTGTTTTGGTGATTGATGACAACGCGTTTGCGGACTAATCGTGTGCCTTGAGTATCCCAGACATTTCATCGCTAGGCACAAGACGGTTGGGTGCCCCTCGAAGACTATTGAAGATGACGTCTTTTCTACGTTTCTTTTTGGTGGATTTGAGTCGTAGGAAAGCCGTACTGAGGGAGTCCTGGATTAGGGGATGTCCGGATGGCCGGACTATACCTTCAGCCGAACTCCTGGACTATGAAGATACAAGATTGAAGACTTCGTCCCGTGTCCGGAAGGGACTTTCCTTGGCGTGGAAGGCAAGCTTGGCGATACAGATATGTAGATCTCCTACCATTGTAACCGACTTTGTGTAACCCTAACCCTCTCCGGTGTCTATATAAACCGGAGGGTTTTAGTCCGTAGGACAACATACAGAACAACAATCATACCATAGGCTAGCTTCTAGGGTGTAGCCTCTCCGATCTCGTGGTAGATCTACTCTTGTACTACTCATATCATCAATATTAATCAAGCAGGACGTAGGGTTTTACCTCCATCAAGAGGGCCTGAACCTGGGTAAAACTTCGTGTCCCTTGCCTCCTGTTACCATCCGGCCTAGACGCACAGTTTGGGACCCCCTACCCGAGATCCGCCGATTTTGACACCGACATTGGTGCTTTCATTGAGAGTTCCGCTGTGTGATCGACAAGAGGATCGATGGCTCGCCTGCAGATCAACTGCGACTTCGGCATCTTCGTCACCAGCTTGACTGGTCACCTTGATTCGACCAAGAATTGCGCCCCGTGTTCGGATCACCATGTTCGGACGAGGGCCTTCATCAGACATCAACTCCGATCTCTATCAAGATCATGGAGGAATCATCCATGGAGCTCGGGGGCTCAACGTCAACATTGCCCTCAAGCAATCGTGCTGTTTTTCTGGACAGCGAACTCGTATCTGCTGCCACCACCTCCTCGAGTATCGCTTTCACAATCTCTTTGGTGGAATTGTGCGGAATTGAGTCTACAACAACCCTGGAAAATTTCGTCGAGTCCCGATGGAGGAATCTCTGGCAATCCACGATATACCGGAGCCCTGTCAAATCTGGACGAGAATTTGGATGAGTTTAGGGCGTGGTGTCCAGCTTCTAGCTTGGACGTCCTTTGGAAGATCCAACCGTTGATCGGCTGCGGAATTCCTATATCTACCACCTCTCAAAATTTCGGCTCGATCCGACCGTCCAAACTCCGGGAACCTTTCGATTAGTGCATCACTTTTCGGATCTGTTTTCTGCGCGAAAACGAATCCGACCCGAGTTCGTCTTTTTTATGAACAGGATTTCGGACATCCCTTTTGAAGGAAGTTTTGTATGGGGTATTGTGTTTTGTTCCTGAACACATCCCACTAACTTTAAGATCTTTTGAACATGATCTTCAACATCATGCTGGTGTCAAACCAGTCCGGCAATATTGCTCCACGGCTGTCGACCTGCGGTAGACACATCGTCACTTTGTTGAGCCGAGCTCAACTTCTTCGGATCATCATCTCGGCAAGCCGAACAAGAGTCCGGCATCGCGAAGGATAAATCATCCCCAACGTCGCAGCCCCACGGATTACACGGAGGGCATACCGGCATCACCGCACGATCACTTCATCAAGCCGGCATCGACCACGTCACGTCCTGCATCAGCAGGGCCGCACTATTGCTTCTTCAAGCTAGTGTCCATCACGCCGACCTACTTTGACTCATCGGCTGACATCGAGGCTTCGCCATCTCTTCATCAACCTACTCCGGTAAGGGGTGTGCGGATCGAGTCCCAATTTTGGTAATCACCTTCCTTCGGATTGCTACAACGAATAAACCAGGTGCTATTAATCCTAGTATTTTTTGCTTGTTTGGGTTCAATTTTTCCTAAGAAATTATTACTCTAGTTTGTCCATCATATGTACACAGGTCTATCAGATGGTGGCCGCATTAACGACGACCACATGGTGGTCCGGTCAGTCTCCGTACATAGTCCGGCGAATGCCGCATCCGGAACTCGGACCGACCTATGAATTCAGGCTTTGCCACGCCTTTACCGCATCACGCCGACGCCCTGCATCGACATTGACTTCGGCACCGGGCCATATTTCTTCTATTCCTCACTTTTCATAAATTATTTATTATGCAACACATTTTTTTAATTATCATTATTACTATTATCTCTGGTTTGCACTATTTTTTGTGCACAGGAAAATGATCCGGGGACTTCGGCGTCACTCTGATGGTCTGCATTGACCGTGCTATGTCACCACTTCGGCGTGTCAAGCCCTCCGCTCCGCCACCTCAGGACCAGCTTGGGGGATGGAACCTTGCCCCGCATCAAGCTCGGACCGCGTCATCAATACCGAACACATTAACCAGCTAAGTCGCTTTCATGCTCAAAGCTTTAATTTCTAACTTGTGTTCGGTTCGACCAAGCATTATACTTTTTTGGAAAAAAGTTGCTTCTAAAAAATTTCCCTGTCCAAACTCTATTTGTGATGCATAAATTCAAATACCCTGTTTACTTGGGGGCTTCCTTTATGAAGCTTTTCCTGTTGCATATGATTATACTTGTACGGCTTCGTTCCTTGTTCGTGTATTACGCCATAATATGCACCACATTGACTTAAGTGATTTGCAAGGTGGGTTGCCTCGCTCCTGTGTTTACCCCTACGTTCCCGATTGTTCGACTAGGGAGTAAAGGGAGCACCTCTGCGATTGTCACGATCGGGTCACCCGAGCCGGACCTCAGACTGGGTGAAGCCGAAAGCTAGCGCTCTTATAGTTATTCAATGATGGTCGGCACACAACGGAACTCATGAGTACAAAAAATCTATTGCACAAGTCTCATAATAACAATGAGCACCGAAGAAAGGTATCGGTGGGGGTACTATTTTCTTCGAAGATGCTTCTTACTTTTCGCAGTAATATAGCATAAGTTCCCCGAGCGCGCTTTGTCTGTTACAGCCTTATGGCCTGATTGCCTGGTTATTGGAAACACCTTCGATATTCTCGACCGATGGAGTACATAACACTTTTCGGTCCTTGACCGAAGAGGGAGAAGCTGACGGTCGGTTAAGACGCGTTTAAAGTTCGGTTGAACATAGATATGATATAAGTACTTCGGTACATGAAATCATTCTTTCACCCAAGTCACTTGGGGGCTCTTAAATTTATATGAGCTATTTTATAGTAAATGTGTTTTCTTCTTGGTCGTTGCAAAGTCTTTTTCTATCGCTCCTTTTTCGACGTGAGTGTGTGGTCAATAGCCAGCCGTAGGCTGACCCGCTCGAAGTCTTGAGATAGGATGTGTCATGTTAAAGGACGATAGAAGCACTTCTTTTTTCTAAGACCAATTTTCGGATTGGCACCGAACACTTGATCTTGTTCGGACATCATGTTTTTACTGACGTTTCTTGGTTTTCCAAGCTTTTTGGCACTTTTAAACTATTTGTGCTTTTCTAGCATTAGTTTCGCAGTGCAACGCCGGACACCTTTAGGGATTCGGCAAAAACATTCTCAGATATTGCTATATATGCATCGGTTTCGAATTGTGTCTTCGGTCAATAGTTGGGTTGCCCGGCTCCTGCACTTGCTTCCTACGTTCCGTTTTGTTCGGCTAGGCGTGCAAAGGGAGAACCACTGCGATTGTGCTTCCAGCTCACATGGTTAAGCACCTTAGTGGAGAAAGCCGAAAACTGACTGTCACAATAAGCGTAAGCTGGTCAGCGATCCGATGACTATGATGGGCCATTCATAACATTGGCCGAAGTGTTTACGGCTTGACCTCGACTGTCGCCAAACACTACCGGGGGCTATTAACTGGCCTCCCAAACTAAATCCTCGATATTTTGCTCTTACATTCGAGCTGAGGTTTCATGATCATGCTTAGCATGACAACCCAAAGAAAGGAACCGATAGCGGGACTATTTTCCTTGGAATACATTTCTTCTGTTAAACAGTAATATAACATATCTCTCTGTGTACCTTTGTTTATAAAACCGTGTGGCCAGATTGCCTTGTTTGTCGTAAATCTTTGCCCTCATAAAGTACGATAAACACTCCTCGGCTACTGGCCAAGGAGGTGGAAGCCGATGGTCAGTCAACAAAGTTTTGTACAATGCGGATCCGAGCATTTATGACGTAAAGTACTTGGATACATAGAGTCATTACACATAATTTGTGATTTTACTATGGATATTGATCCTTAATTCGGCCACCCGTGCCCGCATTAAGGCTCGGGGGCTACTGGGCTTCGGGCTTATTATTTACAAATATTAAAGAGGCACATCGATCCCCTGATCTGGTGTTGCCACCTGACCAGTGTCTCGGGGGCTACTGCATTGCTTGTCCAATGCAGAAAATTTTATGTGCAATATAGTTTCCGAGGAGATTTTGATCCTCAGGTTGGTTGGCCGCACCCAACCTGAGTCTTGAAGACTGAGCACGCCGCTTTTGTGCCCCGAAGTATTTTGCTGAGCTAGGACTTGATCCTTAGGCCGATTTCGCAAATCAACCTGAGTCTCAGCGGCTACTAAGATCAGCGGCCATATGTCATCCTTCATGTGCATCTTGGGTTTTAGACCGATACACACCTTGAGGGCTACTGGCTATATATCTCGGTAGAGAATAAATTGCACCAATAAAAAATATTGACAAAAAATCGGCCCATAGTCGGGGTGGTGCACCACCTCGGAAGCAGTCCGGCATAAAGCTTGGGCGCTAGTGGCTGGCTCCATAGAGGGCATTTCCGGCATTAAGCTCGGCTAAACTCCTTCAACTTTTTTGAACCAAGGTGATATGACACCTCGGATATAGTCCGACATTGGAGCCTGGACACAGTCCGGCGTTGGAGCTCGGATATATTTCGGCGTTGGAGCTCGGATATACAGTCCGGCGTTGGAGCTCGGATACATAGTACGGCGTTGGAGCTCGGATACATTCTGGCGCTAGAGCTGGGAAGCGGTCCGGCGTTGGTGCTCGGCTGCAAAAGATACCTCAAATGCAGTTCGGCGTTGGAGCTCGGATGCAAGAGGACCCTGTCTCCCGGGAACAACTTCAAACCCGAGGTGTGGCGTAAAAATAAACAAGGCATTGATAAAGGCCGGAAACTTAAAGGGGCTCCTCGAATACCCGACGTGTAAACTCGTCGAATGCATTTCAACGATCCTCAAGATCGAAGATAAAGAAGATTTGTTGAACCAGTTTTCAAGACCGGCAACCGAAGATGAAGAACAGTTCGGAAGAATCGAGGAGCGTCCCTAACTTGAAGACCGGTTCAGGGGGCTACTGACGGTGTCCTGGACTAGGGGGTACTCACCACGTCGTCTCCCAATCTATTAGATTGGGCTGAGGACCCCCGTGGCTGTATACTCATGGGCCAGTTCGGACGGCTACCGCATACAAGGAAGATTCCACAAGACTTGGCGATCAAGACAAGGACTTCTCCCCACCGGCGTATTCGGCTAGGACTCTTATTATCCTAGGCCTCCGGTGCATTATATAAACCGAGGCCAAGCTAGTCGATAGATATACAGCATACAATACATACAACAATCATACCATAGGGTAGCTTCTAGGGTTTAGCCTCCTTGATCTCGTGGTAGATCTACTCTTATACTACCCATATCATCAATATTAATCAAGCAGGAGTAGGGTATTACCTCCATCGAGAGGGCCCGAACCTGGGTAAAACAAAGTGTTCCCTGCCTCCTGTTACCATCCGGCCTAGACGCATAGTTCGGGACCCCCTACCCGAGATCCGCCGGTTTTGACACTGACATCACCTTTTTGAATAAAAAATGCATAGCATTAAGACTATTATTGCATTCTTCTTATATATATATATATGTTCATTCATGACATCCAGCACCCGTACACTTTGGTACGGCCAATATGCTAGGGGCTTAAGCATACCTCATAATACGGCGTGAGAAGTCCGAACACTTTTGACAGTGTGGCACCCCGAACTTATAGCATTATATGCTTCAGCTCCGAATCATGTCTTGGGTCAATAGTTGGGTTTGCCCGGCTCCCATGTTTTGGTACCTTACGTTCCGCTATATCGGCTAAGGTAGCACTGGGAGAACTACTGTGATTGTGCCCCGGTTCTGCTGGGCTAAGCACCTCAGTAGAGAAAGCTAAAACTGACTGTCATGATAAGGCGAGAGACTGGTCGCTGTTCGAGAGGTTTTCGAGTCCCTAAAGACTTATGCCGCTTAGAGCGAGGAGCCGGCCCTGTCCGGCTTAAGGCGTGTATCGCGCCCCAAATTCGGCCTTCCGAATACTAGGGGTTTCACCGAAATTTAAAATTATAGAATTCTATGGCTATGTGAGAGTGATAACGCATTATAGTCTGATTGCCTTGTTCGTTGTGCTGAGCACCTCCCTCAAAGGACCCAACAATGGGAACAAGAGTGCTCAGGTTTATCCCGAACACCCCAGCACTCGTGGCGTGGGGGCAGAAGCCGACGACTAGCCATCTCTCAGATTTGATAAACAACTGAACAGATGGTAATATTTTAAATTCAAACAAGAGTTGCATAGCGCATATGATCAAGTTTTCATAAATACAGGATTGCACGAGCGAGTTTACTCGAATATTATATCTTTCGTACACTCGTCCGCTACGAGACGAGCGCCCTTTAGGACACCCTCATAGTACATCTCGGGGTGGCGATGCTCCTTGCCCTGCGGCGGCACTTCCTTCACCAGCTTCATGGCGTCCATCTTGGCCCATTGCACCTTCACACGGGCGAAAGACCGGCGTGCACCTTCAATGCAGACGGACCGCTTGATGACTTCAAGCCATGGGAAGGCATCCACAAGCCGCCTCACCAGGCTGAAGTAGTTGTTGGGAAGGGCATCGCCAGGCCACATCCGGACTATAAAGCCCCTCATGGCCTGTTCGTCCGCCTTGTGCAGCTCGACCAGTTGCTTTAGCTGGTCGCTCAGAGGCATCGGGTGTTCGGTCCTAGTATACTGAGACCAGAGCAACTTCTCCGTTGAGATTCCCTCCTCGGCCTGGTAAAACTGTGCGGCATACGACACGCTGCAGGGCAAATTTGCGAATGCTCCTGGAGAGCTCCGGATTCGGGTAAGTAACTAGTAATTCACTTTCACATGCTTGCTTTGCATATAGAATGCCTTACCCGCCGCTATCTTCTTCATCGCATCAATCTCCTAGAGGGTCTTTTGGGCTTCGGCCTTGGCACTCTTTGCGCTCTCGAGGGCCGCGGAAAGCTCGGACTCTCGCGTCTTCAAGTCAAGCTCCAACGCCTCGTGCTTTATCACGAGAGCGTGGAGCTCTTGCTGCACCTCGCCCACCCGTGCCTCATGCCTTTCCCGCTCGGTGCGCTCCTTGGCCGCTTCGTTTTCGGCCTTGGATAGCGCTTGCTTCAGGGTCACCACCTCGGTCGTGGCCCCTGGCAAATTTATAATGATCCTGTCATTTTGCAATCGCATTCTTTTTATATATATCCATAGACTAGGTACTACTTACCTTTGTTCTCCTCGAGCTGCCTCTTGGCAAGGCCAAGCTTGTCCTTGGACCCTTTAAGGTCCTCCTTCAGTGCGGCGACCTCCGCAGTAAGTGCGGTAGAGGCCAACAGTGAAGCCTACATACGCATATAGACGTACTTATATTAGACTCCTGCGATATTGTTCGATCCTCTGTTCGGCTTTTCTTTTTGAACACCGAACAGAGCATCAGGGGCTACTATCTATGCGGTAATATTTTTCCTATATTTCAAAAACTTACCTCAAAGCCTGTTAGAAGGCTGGCACAGGCTTCAGTCAGTCCGCTCTTGGCGGACTGAACCTTCTGGACCACCGCACTCATAATAGTGCGGTGCTCTTCGTCGATGGAAGCGCTGTGAAGCGCTCCGAGCAGATTGTCCGGTGCCTCTGGATGGACAGAGGTCACCGGCACAGGTGTTTTGCCCCTTTTGGAAGGAGGCCGCCTACCCGAGTTCGGAACCACTGGGGGTTCCGGCGTGGTGTTCGGCTGAGGGCCGAACTCGGAGCCCTCGGGAGCCTTGCTCCCTCGGCTCCTGGAGTCCAGAAGGTCGCCTTGAGGCGCCTCCAGGACTGTCTCCCCTCGGCCCGGTGCCTCTTAAGACAATACCTTGGCGTTGTCCATAGGGCAAGGGGAGGTGGTGGTCGGAAGTGGATCGCTATCCATATCCGACGAGCCCAGGGAGCCGTCCGACGATACATCGATACGGGCTCGCGGTGGTCTGCATAGTCATACTTCGGCGTTAGGAGAGGCAGTGCGACACAGGTATGCTATGAGTTATTCTGGCATCCGAATACTTACGACTTTGCCAGGGGCTTGGACCTGAGCAACCACTCATCTTCGCCTTCGGCGGCGGTGGTGGAATAGTCCGGAAGGAGAGTCCTTCCCTTCTTGGACCCTTCGCCCCCCGGTTGGGGCGGCCTTCCTTTTCTTGTCTCCCCAACTAAAGGGGGAGCATCTTCTTCTTCCTCCTCCTCATCTTCGGGGGAGGAGTGTGTCGCGGAGTTTATCGGACGATGAGTCCGATAACACCTGGCATCGGGAACTCTTTTGGGTTCCCTTGGCCTTCTTGGTCTTCTCCGGCACCTTATAAGGGGCCGGAGTCAGCATCTCCGTAAGGAGAGCGTCCGCAGTGTCCTTGGGCAGAGGCGCCGGACAGTTAATCTGCCCCGACGTCTCCACCCAGTCCTGTCAAAGGCATGGAGATCAGACCCCACACAGGATTAAGCTAGGGGAAATAAAATATCCTACCGGATGTATGGAACTCACCGAATGCGCTCGGCGCTTCGTGCTTAGCCCGCGGTCCTCGGTGAGGGAGGAGGGACCTCGGCACCCTTGAACAACACCTTCCAGATGTCCTTGTGCATCGTGTCGAAGAGCTCGCTCAGAGTCTGGTGCTGGGCCGGGTCAAACTCCCACAAGTTGAAATCCCGTTGTTGACACGGGAGGATCCAGCAGATGAGCATGACCTGGACTATGTTGACAAGCTTGAGCTTCTTGCCTGCCATATTCCGGATACATTTCTGGAGTCCGTCCAGCTCCGCCGAAGGACCCCAGGACAGGCCCTTATCTTTCCAAGAAGTGAGCCACATGGGGATTCCAGATCAAAACTTGGGGGCGGCCACCCATTTGGCGTCGCGCGGCTCGGTGATGTAGAACCACGTCGATTGCCACCCCTTTATGGTCTCCACGAAGGAGCCTTCAAGCCATATAACGTTGGGCATTTTGCCCACCATGGCTCCGCCGCATTCTGCTTGTTGGCCGCCCACCACCTTCGGCTTGATATTAAAGGTCTTTAGCCACAGGCCAAAGTGGGGCCAGATGCGGAGGAAAGCCTCACACACGACAATGAACGCCGAAATGTTGAGGACGAAGTTCGGGGCAAGATCATGGAAGTCCAGCCCGTAGTAGAACATGAGACCACAGACGAATGGATGGAGGGGAAACCCCAGTCCGTGGAGGAAGTGGTGGAGGAAGACTACCCTCTCGTGAGGTTCAGGGGTAGGAACGATCTGCCCCGCAGCGGGCAGCCGGTGCGCGATGTTCACGGCCAAGTATCTGGCCCCGTGCAGCTTCTTGATGTGTCCCTCCGTAATGGAGGAAGCCATCCATTTGCCTCCCGCTCTGGACATGATTGGAGAAGGTTGAGGGGAAGGATGTAGGCTTGGGCGTTGGAGCTCGAGTGCGAAGAGAGGATGGGCACGGAGGACGAAGGCGTGGGTGGAAAAAGGTTGAACCTCATCCCTTTATAAGGGCGGACAAAACTATGCGCCCCCACTAGCCTGGTGAAACTCGCTTATCCCCCAAGCGCCGTAATCAATGGCGTGGTTGGGTTACCCACACCCGTATTGATGAGAATCCCGTAATAAGGGGGACATGATCTCTGCTTTGACAAGACGTGTCAAAAAACTGCCTCGCATTATGTGCGGGGCTAGTTAAAGGAAACGGTTTGAATAATCACCGGGCCATGGCATAATGTCATGTTGCCAAAACAAGTCAGCAGAATAGATTTGTGGAAATATTATTCTCTCTACGGTGGCATGTGGAACTTATTTTGCAGGGTTGAACACTATCCTTGTATTCAAATTCTTCCGTGGTGTATTCGGAGGAGGAACCCGCCTTGCAATGCCGAAGACAATACTGCATGACGGACTCATTGTCATTGAAGCCTGGTTCAGGGGCTACTGAGGAAGTCCTGAATTAGGGGGTCTCCGGACAGCCGGACTATATCCTTTGGCCGGACTGTTGGACATGAAGATACAAGATTGAAGACTTCGTCTCGTGTCCGGATGGGACTCTACTTGGCGTGGAAGGCAAGCTAGGCAGTACGGATATGGATATCTCCTCCTTTGTAACCGAACTTGTGTAACCCTAGCCCTTTCCGGTGTCTATATAAACCTGAGGGTTTTAGTCCGTAGGACAACATACAATCATACCATAGGCTAGCTTCTAGGGTTTAGCCTCTCCGATCTCGTGGTAGATCAACTCTTGTAATACTCATATCATCAAGAATAAATCAAACAGGACGTAGGGTTTTACCTCCATCAAGAGGGCCCGAACCTGGGTAAAACATCGTGTTCCCTGCCTCCTTTTACCATCCGCCTTAGACGCACAGTTCGGGACCCCCTACCCGAGATCCACCGGTTTTGACACCGACAAGGCCAATGACATTTTTGCGCATTATAGGGTGGATGCCGGCCGTCCTCCCATAGAAGTAATCTTTTTTTATCAAGAAGACATTATGCGCTTACGATCTTTAGATCATGTTTCTTTTAGTGAAAACCTTAGAAAAAAGGTTCCTACCGATGTTCTTGTCAACGGGATCTCTGACCTTAATGATAATTTTGCTACCCAGAATAATGGGTTAGGTTTTTCCCTTGAACAAAGGCTCATGACTTTTTGCCAAAAGAATGCTTATAATGATGAATTGGTTGTGCATTATGAGGGGCCAAAGGAGGAACCAATACCTCCCGAGCTTGATCTTGGGGACTTTTGTCCCATTAAATTTAGCCCTTTTGATTACTTTTGCTTGACACAAAGAAGCTTGCTGCTGAACGTAGGGAGTATGAGATGAGTTTTCGTGATTTACCTTATCATTATCATGGCAATACCTAGATCTATTCTTGCTTTTATGCCTAGCTAGGGGCGTTAAACGATAGCGCTTGTTGGGAGGCAACCCAATTTTTTTTTGTTCCTTGATTTTTGGTTTTGTTTAGTAATAAATAATTCATCTAGCCTCTGTTTAGATTGAAGGAAATATGCCCTAGAGGCAATAATAAAGTTATTATTTATTTCCTTATATCATGATAAATGTTTATTATTCATGCTAGAATTGTATTATCCGGAAACATAATACATGTGTGAATACATAGACAAACAAAGTGTCACTACTATGCCTCTACTTGACTAGCTTGTTGAATCAAAGATGGTTAAGTTTCCTAACCATAGACATGAGTTGTCATTTGATTAATGGGATCACATCATTAGGAGGATGATGTGATTGACTTGACCCATTCCATTAGCTTAGCACTTGATCGTTTAGTTTGTTGCTATTGCTTTCTTCATAACTTATACATGTTCCTATGACTATGAGATTATGCAACTCCCGTTTACCGGAGGAACACTTTGTGATGAGGACATCAATACCATTGTTACACCCGCAGCCCCTACTGCTACATATACGGGACCAATTACTAGAGCTCGCGCACGCCAATTAAATTATCAGGTACTTTTGTTTCTTGGTAATGATTCTAATGTTCATGAGAATATGATGCTGCCTAAATTGGATACATTTGTTTTGCTTACAAATGAAGGGCCTAGCTTGGAGAAGGATGAACATTGGAGCAAGAACAAGCATGGAGATGATGCCATGCGCAAGGGGAACAAGAACGGAGTTACAAGTGATGATTTCATGACTTTGAAGCCACCATAATGGGTGCATGAAGCCTTGGACGAAATATACAAGATGCCACTTCATAAATTTCGTCCCGAGGCTATTATAGGTGCTGCGTCACCTTTTTATTGGGCCAGGCCCATGTAATTTCGAAATACATAAGTATAGGCTATTTTTAGAGTCCGTATGTGTGGGGAAACAAGAGATAGGGTTGATTTCGGACCCCTCCACCAAGGGCCACGAAATTCCCCCTCTCTTCCTCCATATATACAGCCCTTAGGGCACCGTTTAGACTTTGGGTTTTGTTTAGATTAAAAGTTCGCCATAGCTGCAACTTCGCGTACTTCGTTTGTGTTCAACGACCAGACAAAGGCGTCACAGAACCCCACCTTGATCAATAAAGCTTTCATCTTATATTCGCAATATCCAGATTGCAATCTTAGTTTCTTGCTTGTTCTTCGTTTGCTCGCAGGAAACAGACCCTCGTGGTCAGGTTGATCGTGCTCCGGCGTGGTCAATAACCTCTCGGAGTTGGTTTAGCGATTGCTAAGGCGCGACGTCCTCGCACGTTCGTAGTCGGATCGTCAAAGTCGACTTCCACCAAAGCGATATCCATCATCTCATCGAAAGACGGGACACCTTTGCCTCTATCAAGTGGTATCAGATTTCCAGGTTGCTCGGTGAGATTTTACAGTTTTTCGTAGTTTAGATCGAGTCTGTTCTTCATACCTATAGTCCACGAAAAAGCCAAAAAAATTAGGGTTAGTTCATCCCATCCGAACCAATCTGAGCCTTGCATAATCTTTTCTGTATTTGCTTTGTTGAATTTGCGGTTGCATCGTCGTGTCCAGTTGCTGGTCTTAGCGTCTAGTCTTTTAGAGTTTCGAGTTCTGTTCACAGGTTGTCACGTCGCCGCTGCCATATATCACCACCGCATCATCATCGTCGCTGTTGCCATATACCACCACCACATATTCACCGCCAATCCGAATCCATATACGCCACCACATATCCGCCGCCATCACGCCAATCCGAGTTCACCTGCAACATATATCCGCCACCTGTCCGTGTTCCACCAGATTCATCTCCGCCACCAGTCCGAGTTCCACCAGATTCATCTCCGCCACCAGTCCTAGTCCGAGTCCAGTAATTGTTGCATTGTTCTCGATTTCCAGATCACGCGATACTCCGAGTCGTGACAGAGAAGGACTCCCCAACTTCCGAGCCATCCGCAGAAGAAAAATAGTTCCAATTTCAAAAAAAAAACTAAGTCTGGAAAATTCTGGCTAGGCAGTTTTTAGACCATTTGTAGACTTTTTCGAAAAAAATTTGTTGCGGAGCAAAAAAAAAGAGGAAAAAAAGTGCAAAAAAAAGAGAAAAAAAATTCAGAGTGTGCTCCTCCCTTGTTTACGTGCCGCGCCGTGATTTTGTTGGTGTTCTAGGCTCGCGTCTCTAGCACAGTCTAGCCTAGGACCAGCACAGTACCGTCGTTGAGCGTTTATTCAACTTTGCATCTCTGAATTGATTATTGCTGACCCTTTTTGCTACCATATTATAAGCCTTCCCAGCTCCACATACATCTACGTCGTGCGTTTGACTCTCCCTGGTAATCGCTCTATCCAAGCTTTGAGAGTTTTGACTACAACGGTTGCCGATCACCGCCTGTTGCTGGGTAAGAACTGGTAAGAATTTGAGTTTTGCTTGACGGATTTGTGACACCCACCACCACCACTTGTTCGTAGTCTGTAGGATCATATTCTTGTGTGTTTCTATTGCTGCTAACCATGCCAGGATCACAAGCCGACGAGATTGACTGGGAGAATTTATCGAACAAGGAGCTTCATGATAAGTTTCAGCAAATGATGACTGAACAGGTGCAAGATGTGCTGAACAATTTTGAAGAGGCCATGGAGAAGATCACTGGCCTTGAGAAGACGTTCGAAACAAAGCTCGATAACAAGTTTAATGAATTGCTCGCGCGTCTTCCACCACCACCACCCGCTGCACCTAACGCACCTCTCCAACAACAACAACAACGACTACCTCCACGTCGCGAAACAGACCTCCGCCGAGCAAGCCGTGTTCCTCTTGCGTTTGGCCAAACTGTTGGTGCTGCTGTTGATACTTCTGTGGCTCCTGCTGCTGATGCGGAGGAGGATGATTATGTGGGAGATTATGAGGATGAGGTTGATCAAAATCAGCACTACGTGCAGCCACCTGTACCACCACCAGCAGGTCGACCTCAGGTATATATTCGTAATGGTAGGCCTGCACCACCACCTCAGGTACGAGATGATGTCCATATTCCTAAACTGAAATTGAATATTCCACCATTTGAGGGTAGATATGTTCCTGATATATATCTTACTTGGGAGTTAGAAACTGAACAACGATTTACATGTTTACAATATCCTGAGGAGAGACGAGTTGCTGCTGCTGTTTGTGCTTTCACTAGTTTTGCATGTGTATGGTGGTCTGAACATTGTAGATTATATCCTATTCCAACTACTTGGGCTGCTTTGAAAACTGCTATGCGTACGCGTTGGGTTCCACCATATTATCAACGTGAATTGCTTCAAAAATTGCAGCGTTTAAGACAAGGGAAAAATTCTGTAGAAGAATATTATCAGGAATTACAAACTGGCATGATTAGATGTGGTATTGTTGAGGAGAATGAAGCTATGCTTGCACGTTTTCTGGGTGGATTAAATAGAGAGATTCAGACCATTCTAGACTATAAGGAGTATACTAATATCACTCGTTTATTCCATCTTGCTTGTAAAGCTGAACGTGAAGTGCAGGATCGACAAGCATTGGGGCGAACTAACTTTTCTGCAGGCCGACCTTCATCATGGACACCACGTGCATCTTCTACTTCAACTGCACCAGCACCTCCATCCGGTGCCACCTCCAGCCGTGATACAAGAAAACAGGCACAACCACCATTATCTGCCAAGAGCGCACCTGCGGGGCCTGCACAGCGTTCTTCTTCTTCCATGGCATCAACAGGGCACACAAGTGATATTATTTGTCGTCGTTGTAAGGGAGGAGGTCATTATGCGAGAGAATGCAAATCTCCGCGTGTGATGATTGCTACCGCGGATGGTGGATATGAGTCCGCTAGTGACTATGATGAGGAGACTTTGGCTCTTATTACACGTGAAGAACATGGTGGAGATGATTCTGATCATGAGACGCAATACATGGCTCCTGAAGACGCTGACAGGTATGAATGTTTAGTTGCTCAACGTGTTTTGAGTGTGCAGATCACACAAGCTGAGCAAAATCAGAGGCACAATTTGTTCCATACCAAGGGAGTTGTGAAGGAACGTTCTGTGCGCGTCATCATAGACGGAGGGAGCTGCAACAACTTGGCTAGCATGGAGATGGTGGAGAAGCTTTCTCTCACCACAAGACCACATCCACATCCTTACTACATCCAATGGTTCAACAACAGCGGCAAGGTTAAGGTAACACGTACTGTTCGTGTGCATTTTAGTATCTCTACATATGCTGATTATGTTGATTGTGATGTGGTACCTATGCAAGCATGTTCCTTATTACTTGGTAGACCATGGCAATTTGATAAAAATTCTGTACACCATGGTAGAAACAATCACTATACTCTTGTTCATAAGGATAAAAATATTACTTTGCTTCCTATGACTCCTGATTCCATTTTGAAAGATGATATTAATAGAGCTAATAAAGCAAAACAGGAGACGAATAAGAGTGAAAATCAGATTGTGGCAAAAGAATTTGAGCAACAAATGAAGCCTAATAATAAACCATCTAGTGTTGCTTCTGAAATTAAATTGAAAAGTGCATGTTTATTTGCCACCAAATCTGATATTGATGAGCTAGATTTCAGCAAATCTGTTTGCTATGCTTTTGTGTGCAAAGAGGCATTATTTTCATTCGAGGACGTGCCTTCCTCTTTGCCTCCTGCTGTCACTAACATTTTGCAGGAGTTCGCTGACGTCTTTCCACAAGACGTGCCACCGGGATTACCGCCTATTCGAGGGATTGAGCATCAGATTGACTTAATTCCCGGTGCTTCACTGCCAAACCGTGCACCATACCGTACCAATCCAGAGGAGACGAAGGAGATTATGCGTCAAGTACAAGAGCTTCTCGACAAAGGTTATATACGCGAATCCCTTAGTCCTTGTGCTGTTCCTATTATTCTAGTGCCGAAAAAGGATGGTACATCACGTATGTGTGTTGATTGTAGAGGCATTAATAATATTACTATTCGTTATCGTCATCCTATTCCTAGGCTAGATGATATGCTTGATGAATTGAGTGGCTCTACAATATTCTCCAAAGTTGATTTGCGTAGTGGATACCATCAAATTCGTATGAAATTGGGAGATGAATGGAAAACAGCATTCAAAACTAAGTTTGGATTATATGAGTGGTTAGTCATGCCTTTTGGGTTAACTAATGCACCTAGTACTTTCATGAGATTAATGAACGAAGTTTTACGTGCTTTCATTGGACGATTTGTGGTAGTTTACTTTGATGACATATTGATTTATAGCAGATCTTTGGAAGAACATTTGGAACATTTACGTGCTGTTTTTATTGCTCTACGTGATGCACGTTTGTTTGGTAACCTTGGGAAGTGCACCTTTTGCACCGACCGAGTATCTTTTCTTGGCTATGTTGTTACTCCACAGGGAATTGAAGTTGATAAAGCCAAGATTGAAGCTATTGAGAGTTGGCCGCAACCCAAAACGGTCACACAAGTGAGGAGTTTTCTTGGCCTCGCTGGATTCTATAGGCGTTTTGTGAGAGATTTCAGCACCATTGCTGCACCTCTCAATGAGCTTACAAAGAAAGATGTGCCTTTTCTTTGGGGTACCGCACAGGAAGAAGCCTTCTCGGTATTGAAAGATAAGTTGACACATGCTCCTTTACTCCAACTTCCTGATTTTAATAAGACTTTTGAGCTTGAATGTGATGCTAGTGGAATTG
The DNA here is from genome assembly GCF_018294505.1 of Triticum aestivum. Classification (NCBI taxonomy): domain Eukaryota; kingdom Viridiplantae; phylum Streptophyta; class Magnoliopsida; order Poales; family Poaceae; genus Triticum; species Triticum aestivum. Next base: position 87,245,502 of record NC_057794.1, on the reverse strand, counting down.
GATTAGGCGGTGTGTTATTACAAGATGGCAAACCTGTTGCATACTTTTCTGAAAAATTGAGTGGGCCTAGTCTGAATTATTCTACTTATGATAAAGAATTATATGCTCTTGTTCGGACTTTAGAAACATGGCAACATTATTTATGGCCCAAAGAATTTGTTATACATTCTGATCATGAATCTTTGAAACATATTAAAAGTCAAGCTAAACTGAATCGTAGACATGCTAAATGGGTTGAATTCATTGAGACTTTTCCTTATGTCATTAAACACAAGAAGGGAAAAGAAAATGTTATTGCTGATGCATTGTCTCGCCGCTATACTATGCTTTCACAACTTGACTTCAAAATATTTGGTTTGGAGACCATCAAAGATCAATATGTGCATGATGCTGATTTTAAAGATGTAATGCAGAATTGTAAAGAAGGAAGAATGTGGAACAAGTTCGTCGTTAACGATGGATTTGTGTTTCGTGCTAACAAGCTATGCATTCCAGCTAGCTCCGTTCGTCTTTTGTTGTTGCAGGAGGCGCATGGAGGAGGATTAATGGGACACTTTGGCGTGAAGAAGACGGAGGACGTACTTGCTACACATTTCTTTTGGCCAAAGATGAGACGGGATGTTGAGCGTTTTATTGCTCGATGCACTACATGTCAAAAAGCTAAGTCACGACTCAATCCTCATGGTTTATATATGCCTTTGCCTGTACCTAGTGTTCCTTGGGAGGATATATCTATGGACTTTGTTTTAGGTTTACCTCGAACAAAGAAGGGGAGGGATAGCATATTTGTTGTCGTGGATAGATTCTCGAAAATGGCACACTTTATACCATGTCATAAAAGCGATGATGCTGTTAATGTTGCTGATTTGTTCTTTCGTGAAATTATTCGCTTGCATGGTGTGCCAAATACTATTGTTTCAGATCGTGATACTAAATTTCTTAGCCACTTTTGGAGATGTTTATGGGCTAAGTTGGGGACTAAACTGCTTTTTAGTACTACTTGTCACCCCCAAACTGATGGACAAACTGAAGTAGTCAATAGAACGTTGTCTACTATGCTTAGGGCTGTTTTGAAGAATAATAAGAAAATGTGGGAGGAATGCTTGCCTCATATTGAATTTGCTTATAATCGTTCATTGCATTCTACTACTAAGATGTGCCCTTTTGAAGTTGTGTATGGTTTCCTACCTCGTGCACCTATTGATTTGTTGCCTCTTCCATCTTCGGAGAAGGTTAATTTTGATGCTAAACAACGTGCTGAATTGATTTTAAAAATGCATGAGTTAACTAAGGAAAACATTGAGCGTATGAATGCTAAATATAAACTTGCTGGAGATAAGGGTAGAAAACATGTTGTGTTTGCACCTGGAGATCTTGTTTGGTTACATTTGCGTAAGGATAGATTTCCTGATTTGCGCAAATCAAAGCTAATGCCACGTGCTGATGGTCCCTTTAAGGTGTTAGAGAAAATAAATGATAATGCATATAAACTTGAGCTGCCTGCAGATTTTGGGGTTAGTCCCACTTTTAACATTGCAGATTTGAAGCCTTATTTGGGTGAGGAAGATGAGTTTCCGTCGAGGACGACTTCATTTCAAGAAGGGGAGGATGATGAGGACATCAATACCATTGTTACACCCACAGCCCCTACTGCTACATATACGGGACCAATTACTAGAGCTCGCGCACGCCAATTAAATTATCAGGTACTTTCGTTTCTTGGTAATGATTCTAATGTTCATGAGAATATGATGCTGCCTAAATTGGATACATTTGTTTTGCTTACAAATGAAGGGCCTAGCTTGGAGAAGGATGAACATTGGAGCAAGAACAAGCATGGAGATGATGCCATGCGCAAGGGGAACAAGAACGGAGTTACAAGTGATGATTTCAGGACTTTGAAGCCACCATAATGGGTGCATGAAGCCTTGGACGAAATATACAAGATGCCACTTCATAAATTTCGTCCCGAGGCTATTATAGGTGCTGCGTCACCTTTTTATTGGGCCAGGCCCATGTAATTTCGAAATACATAAGTATAGGCTATTTTTAGAGTCCGTATGTGTGGGGAAACAAGAGATAGGGTTGATTTCGGACCCCTCCACCAAGGGCCACGAAATTCCCCCTCTCTTCCTCCATATATACAGCCCTTAGGTCACCGTTTAGACTTTGGGTTTTGTTTAGATTAAAAGTTCGCCATAGCTGCAACTTCGCGTACTTCGTTTGTGTTCAACGACCAGACAAAGGCGTCACAGAACCCCACCTTGATCAATAAAGCTTTCATCTTATATTCGCAATATCCAGATTCCAATCTTAGTTTCTTGCTTGTTCTTCGTTTGCTCGCAGGAAACATACCCTCGTGGTCAGGTTGATCGTGCTCCGGTGTGGTCAATAACCTCTCGGAGTTGGTTTAGCAATTGCTAAGGCGCGACGTCCTCGCACGTTCGTAGTCGGATCGTCAAAGTCGACTTCCACCAAAGCGATATCCATCATCTCATCGAAAGACGGGACACCTTTGCCTCTATCACTTTGTGTGCTACCAAACGTCACAACGTAACTGGGTGATTATAAAGGTGCTCTACAGGTGTCTCCGAAGGTACTTGTTGGGTTGGCGTATTTCGAGATTAGGATTTGTCACTCCGATTGTCGGAGAGGTATCTCTGGGCCCTCTCGGTAATGCACATCACTTAAGCCTTGCAAGCATTGCAACTAATAAGTTAGTTGCGGGATGATGTATTACGGAACAAGTAAAGAGACTTGTCGGTAACGACATTGAACTAGGTATTGAGATACCGACGATCGAATCTTGGCCAAATAACATACCGATGACAAAGGGAACAACGTATGTTGTTATGCGGTCTGACCGATAAAGATCTTCGTAGAATATGTGGGAGCCAATATGAGCATCCAGGTTCCGCTATTGGTTATTGACCGGAGACATGTCTCAGTCATGTCTACATAGTTCTCGAACCCGTAGGGTCCGCACGCTTAAAGTTTCGGTGATGATTGTATTATGAGTTTATGTGATTTGATGTGCCGAAGGTAGTTGGGAGTCCCGGATGAGATCGGGGACATGACGAGGAGTCTCGAAATGGTCAAGACGTAAAGATCGATATATTGGACGACTATATTCGGACATCGGAAAGGTTCCGAGTGATTCGGGTATTTTCGAGGCTACCGGGGAGTTATGGGAATACGAGGAAGAAGTAATGGGCCTCATGGGCCAAGTGGTGGAAGAGAGGAGGCAGGGCGCGCGGCCCCCCTAGCCCAAACTGAATTGGACTAGGGGGCCAGCCCCCCTTTCCTCCTTTTCCTCCTTCTCCTTCCTTCTCCTTCTCCTCCTTCCTTTCCTCCTCCTAGTAGGAGTAGGAAAGGGGAGTCCTACTCCTACTAGGAGGAGGACTCCTCCACCTGGCGCGCCCATAGAGGGCCGGTCGGCCTCCCCCCTTGCTCCTTTATATACAGCGGCATGGGGCACCTCTAGACACAAGTTGATCAGTTGATCTCTCCCAGCCGTGTGCGGTGCCCCCCTCCACCATATTCCACCTCGGTCATATCATAGCGGTGCTTAGGTGAAGCCCTGCGTTGGTAGCAACATCATCACCGTCACCACGCCGTCGTGCTGACGGAACTCTCCCGTGAAGCTCTGCTGGATCGGAGTTCGCGGGACGTCATCGAGCTGAACGTGTGCTGAACTCGGAGGTGCCGTGCGTTCGGTACTTGGATCGGTCGAATTGTGAAGACGTACAACTACATCAACCGCGTTGTGCTAACGCTTCCGCTTTCAGTCTACGAGGGTACGTGGACAACACTCTCCCCTCTCATTGCTATGCATCACCATGATCTTGCGTGTGTGTAGGATTTTTTTTTTGAAATTACTACGTTTCCCAATAGTGGTATCAGAGCCTAGGTTTTATGCGTTGAGGTTGTGCACGAGTAGAACACAAGTGAGTTGTGGGCGATATAAGTCATATTGCTTACCAGCATGTCATACTTTGGTTCGGCGGTATTGTTGGATGAAGCGGCCCTGACCGACATTACGCGTACGGTTACGCGAGACTGGTTCTACCGACGTGCTTTGCACACAGGTGGCTGGCGGGTGTCAGTTTCTCCAACTTTAGTTGAACCAAGTGTGGCTATGCCTGGTCCTTGCACAGGTTAAAACATCACCAACTTGACAAACTATCGTTGTGGTTTTGATGCGTAGGTAAGAACGGTTCTTGCTAAGCCCAGTAGCAGCCACGTAAAACTTGCAACAACAAAGTAGAGGACGTCTAACTTGTTTTTGCAGGGCATATTGTGATGTGATATGGTCAAGACGTGATGAGATATAAGTTGTTGTATGAGATGATCATGTTTTGTTAAAGTTATCGGCAATTAGCAAAAGCCTTATGGTTGTCTCTCTATTGCATAAGATGCAAGCGCCAAATAATTGCTTTACTTTATCGCTATGCGATAGCAATAGTTGCAAGAGCAATAGTTGGCGAGAGGACCATGTGACGACACATTGATATAGATCAAGATGATGGAGATCATGGTGTCATGCCGATGACGATGGAAATCATGACGATGTTTTGGAGATGGAGATCAAAGGTACAAGATGATGATGGCCATATCATGTCACATATTTTGATTGCATGTGATGTTTATCTTTTATGCATCTTATCTTGCTTTGATTGACAGTAGCATTATAAGATGATCTCTCACTAAATTTCAAGATAAAAGTGTTCTCCCTGAGTATGCACCGTTGCCAAAGTTCGTCGTGCCCAGACACCACGTGATGATCAGGTGTGATAAGCTCTACGTCCATCTACAATGGGTGCAAGCCAGTTTTGCACATGCAGAATACTCAGGTTAAACTTGACGAGCCTAGCATATGCAGATATGGCCTCGGAACACTAAGACCGAAAGGTCGAGCGTGAATCATATAGTAGATATGATCAACATAATGATGTTCACCATTGAAAGCTACTCCATTTCACGTGATGATCGGTTATGGTTTAGTTGATTTGGATCACGTGATCACTTAGATGATTAGAGGGATGTCTGTCTAAGTGGGAGTTCTTAAGTAATATGATTAATTGAACTTTAATTTATCATGAACTTAGTCCTAATAGTATTTTCATATCTATGTTGTAGATCAATAGCTCGCGTTATTGCTTCCCTATGTTTTATATGTGTTCCTAGAGAAAACTAAGTTGAAAGATGATAGTAGCAATGATGCAGACTGGGTCCATGATCTAAGGTTTATCCTCATTGATGCACAGAAGAATTATGTCCTTGAGGCACCGCTAGGTGACTGACCTATTACAGGAGCAGATGCAGACGCCATGGACGTTTGGCTAGCTCAATATGATGACTACTTGATAGTTTAGTGCACCATGCTTAACAGCTTAGAATCGGGACTTCAAAGATGTTTTGAACGTCATGGATCATATGGATGTTCCAGGAGTTGAAGTTAATATTTCAAGCAAATACCCGAGTTGGGAGATATGAAGTCTCCAACAAGTTCTATAGCTAAAAGATGGAGGAGAATAGCTCAAGCAGTGAGCATGCGTTTAGATTGTCTGGGTACTACAATCGCTTGAATCAAGTGGGAGTTAATCTTCCAGATAAAATAGTGATTGACAGAATTCCCTAGTCACCATCACCAAGTTAGTAGAACTTCGTGATGAACTATAGTATGCAAGGGATGACGAAAACGATTCCCGAGCTTTTTATGATGAAATCGATGAAGGTAGAAATCAAGAAAGAGCATCAAGTGTTGATGATTAACACGACCACTAGTTTCAAAAAAGGGCAAAGGGAAAGAAAGGGAACTTCAAGAAGAACGACAAGAAAGTTGCTGCTCAAGTGAAGAAGCCCAAGTCTGGACCTAAGCCTGAGACTAAGTGCTTCTACTGCAAAGGGACTGGTCACTAAAAGCGGAACTGCCCCAAGTATTTAGCGGATAAGAAGGATGGCAAAGTGAACAATGCTATATTTGATATACATGTAATTGATGTGTACTTTATTAGTGTTTATAGCAACCCCTCGGTATTTGATACTGGTTTAGTTGCTAAGAGTAGTAACTCAAAACGGAGTTGCAGAATGAACAGAGACTAGTTAAGGGTGAAGTGACGATGTGTGATGGAAGTGGTTCCAAGATTGATATGATCATCATCGCACACTCCCTATACTTTCGGGATTAGTGTTAAACCCAAATAAATGTTATTTGGTGTTTGTGTTGAGAATGAATATGATTTGATCATGTTTATTGCAAAACGGTTATTCATTTAAGTTAGAGAATAATTGTTGTTCTATTTACATGAGTAAAACCTTCTATGGTCATACACCCAATGAAAATGGTTCATTGGATCTCGATCGTAGTGACACACATATTCATAATATTGAAGCCAAAAGATGCAAAATTAATAATGATAGTGCAACTTATTTGTGGCACTGCCGTTTAGATCATATTGGTGTAAAGCGCATGAAGAAACTCCATGCTAATGGGCTTTTGGAATCACTTGATTATGAATCAGTTGATGCTTGCGAACCATGCCTCATGGGCAAGATGACTAAGACTCCGTTCTCCGGAACAATGGAGCGAGCAAAAGATTTGTTGGAAATCATACATACTGATGTATGTGGTCCGATGAATATTGAGGCTCACGGCAGGTATCATTATTTTCTGATCTTCATAGATGATTTGAGCAGATATGGGTATATCTACTTGATGAAACACAAGTCTGAAACATTTGAAAAAGTTCAAAGAATTTCAGAGTGAAGTGGAGAATCATTGTAACAAAATAAAAGTTTCTACGATATGATCGCAGAAGTAAAATATTTGAGTTACGAGTTTGGCCTTCAGTTAAAACAATGTGAAATAGTTTCACTACTCACGCCACCTGGAACACCACAGTGTAAGGGTGTGTCTGAACGTCGTAACCGTACTTTATTAGATATGGTGCGATCTATGATGTCTCTTACAAATTTACCTATATCATTTTGGGGTTATGCATTAGAGACAGCTACATTCACGTTAAATAGGGCACCATCTAAATCCGTTGAGACGACACCATATGAACTGTGGTTTGGCGAGAAACTTAAGTTGTTGTTTCTTAAATTTTGGGACTACGATGCTTATGTGAAAAAGTTTCAACATGATAAGCTCGAACCCAAATCGGAGAAGTAAATCTTCATAGGATACCCAAAAGAAAATATTGGGTACACCTTCTATCACATATCTGAAGGCAAGATATTCATTGCTGAGAATGGATCCTTTCTAGAGAAGGAGTTTCTCTCGAAAGAAGTGAGTGGGAGGAAAGTAGAACTTGATGAGGTAACTGTACCTGCTCCCTTATTGGAAAGTAGTTCATCATAGAACTCTGTTTCTGTGACTCCTACACAAATTAGTGAGGAAGCTAATGATGACGATCATGTAACTTCAGATCAAGTTACTACCGAACCTCGTAGGTAAACTAGAGTGAGATCCGCACCAGAGTGGTACGGTAATCATGTTATGGAGGTCATGTTATTTGACCATGACGAACCTATGAACTATGAGGAAGCGATGATGAGCCCAGATTCCACGAAATGGCTTGAGGCCATGAAATCTGAGATGAGATCCATGTATAAGACCAAAGTATGGACTTTGATTGACTTGACCAATGATCGGCAAGCCATTGAGATTAAATGGATCTTCAAGAGGAAGACGGACGCTGATAGTAGTGTTACTATCTACAAAGCTAGAATTATCGCAAAAAGGTTTTTGACAAGTTCAAGGTGTTGACTACGATGAGAGTTTCTCACTCGTATCTATGCTTAAGTCTGTCCGAATCATGTTAGGAATTGCCACATTTTTTGAAATCTGGCAAATGGATAAACAAAACTGCATTCCTTAATGGATTATTAAAGAAGAGTTGTATATGATGCAACCAGAAGGTTTTGTCAATCCTAAAGGTGCTAACAAAATATGCAAGCTCCAGCGATCCATCTATGGACTGGTGCAAGCATCTCGGAGTTGGAATATACACTTTGATAAATTGATCAAAGCATATAGTTTTATACAGACTTGCGGTGAAGCCTGTATTTACAAGAAAGTGAGTGGGAGCACTACATCATTTCTGATAAGTATATGTGAATGACATATTGTTGATCGGAGATAATGTAGAATTATTCTGCAAAGCATAAAGGAATGTTTGAAAGGAGTTTTTCAAAGAAAGACCTCGGTGAAGCTGCTTACATATTGAGCATCAAGATCTATAGAGATAGATCAACACGCTTGATAAGTTTTTCAATGAGTACATACCTTGACAAAGATTTTGAAGTAGTTCAAAATGGAACAGTCAAAGAAAGAGTTCTTGCCTGTGTTACAAGGTGTGAAACTGAGTAAGACTCAAAGCCCGACCACGGCAGAAGATAGAAAGAGAATGAAAGTCATTCCCTATGCCTTGGCCATAGGTTCTATAAAATATGCCATGCTGTGTACCAGATCTATTGTATACCATACACTGTTTTTGGCAAAGGAGTACAATAGTGATCTAGGAGTAGATCACTGGACATCGGTCAAAATTATCCTTAATGGAATAAGGATATGTTTCTCGATTATGGAGGTGACAAAAAGGTTCGTCGTAAAGGGTTATGTCGATGCAAATTTTGACACTGATCCAGATGACTCTAAATCTCAATCTGGATACATATTGAAAGTGGGAGCAATTAGCTAGAGTAGCTATGTGCAGAGCATTGTTGACATAGAAATTTGCAAAAATACTTACGGATCTGAATGTGGCAGACCCGTTGACAAAACTTCTCTCACAAGCAAAACATGATCACACCTTACTCTTTGGGTGTTAATCACATAGCGATGTGAACTAGATTATTGACTCTAGTAAACCCTTTGGGTGTTGGTCACATGTCGATGTGAACTATGGGTGTTAATCACATGGTGATGTGAACTATTGGTATTAAATCACATGGCGATGTGAACTAGATTATTGACTCTAGTGCAAGTGGGAGACTGAAGGAAATATGCCCTAGAGGCAATAATAAAGTTATTATTTATTTCCTTATATCATGATAAATGTTTATTATTCATGCTAGAATTGTATTAACCGGAAACATAATACATGTGTGAATACATAGACAAACAAAGTGTCACTAGTATGCCTCTACTTGACTAGCTCGTTGAATCAAAGATGGTTAAGTTTCCTAACCATAGACATGAGTTGTCATTTGATTAACGGGATCACATCATTAGGAGAATGATGTGATTGACTTGACCCATTCCATTAGCTTAGCACTTGATCGTTTAGTTTGTTGCTATTGCTTTCTTCATAACTTATACATGTTCCTATGACTATGAGATTATGCAACTCCCGTTTACAGGAGGAACACTTTGTGTGCTACCAAACGTCACAACATAACTGGGTGATTATAAAGGTGCTCTACAGGTGTCTCCGAAGGTACTTGTTGGTTTGGCGTATTTCGAGATTAGGATTTGTCACTCCGGTTGTCGGAGAGGTATCTCTGGGCCCTCTCGGTAATGCAGATCACTTAAGCCTTGCAAGCATTGCAACTAATAAGTTAGTTGCGGGATGATGTATTACGGAACGAGTAAAGAGACTTGCCGGTAACGAGATTGAACTAGGTATTCAGATACCGACGATCGAATCTCGGGCAAGTAACATACCGATGACAAAGGGAACAATGTATGTTGTTATGCGGTCTAACCGATAAAGATCTTTGTAGAATATGTGGGAGCCAATGTGAGCATCCAGGTTCTGCTATTGGTTATTGACCGGAGACATGTCTCAGTCATGTCTACATAGTTCTCGAACCCGTAGGGTCCGCACGCTTAAAGTTTGGTGACGATTGTATTATGAGTTTATGTGATTTGATGTATCGAAGGTAGTTCGGAGTCCCGGATGAGATCGGGGACATGACGAGGAGTCTTGAAATGGTTGAGACGTAAAGATCGATATATTGGACGACTATATTCGGACATCGGAAAGGTTCCGAGTGATTCGGGTATTTTCGGGGGTACCGGGGAGTTACGGGAATACGGGGAAGAAGTAATGGGCCTCATGGGCCAAGTGGTGGAAGAGAGGAGGCAGGGCGCGCGGCCCCCCTAGCCCAAACCGAATTGGACTAGGGGGTCGGCCCCCCTTTCCTCCTTTTCCTCCTTCCCCTTCCTTCTCCTTCTCCTCCTTCCTTTCCTCCTTCTAGTAGGAGTAGGAAAGGGGAGTCCTACTCCTACTAGGAGGAGGACTCCTCCTGGCGTGCCCATAGAGGGCCGGTCGGCCTCCCCCTTGCTCCTTTATATACAGGGGCAGGGGGCACCTCTAGACACAAGTTGATCAGTTGATCTCTCCCAGCCGTGTACGGTGCCCCCTCCACCATATTCCACCTCGGTCATATCGTAGCGGTGCTTAGGCGAAGCCCTGCGTCGGTAGCAACATCATCACCGTCACCATGCCGTCGTGCTGACGGAACTCTCTCGTGAAGCTCTGCTGGATCGGAGTTCACGGGACGTCATCGAGCTGAACGTGTGCTGAACTCGGAGGTGCCGTGCATTCGGTACTTGGATCGGTCGGATCGTGAAGACGTACGACTACATTAACCGCGTTGTGCTAACGCTTCCGCTTTCGGTCTACGAGGGTACGTGGACAACATTCTCCCCTCTCGTTGCTATGCATCAACATGATCTTGCGTGTGCGTAGGAATTCTTTTGAAATTACTATGTTTCCCAACATAGATGTGGTTTTATGCTTTTAATTAGTGTTTGTTCCAAGTAGAACCTTTGGGAAGACTTGGGGAAAGTCTTTGCGATCTTGCTGTAAAAAAACAGAAACTTTAGCGCTCACGAGATTTGCTGCCATTTTCTACTAGAGAGTGAGATTAGGTTGATTCTTTTTGCAGATTATTAATAGATAAATTACTCAGGTCCAGAAATTTATTTTAGAATTTTTGGGGTTACATAAGTATTTTAAACCTACGGATTACTACAGACTATTCTGTTTTTGACAGATTCTGTTTTTCGTGTGTTGTTTGCTTATTTTGATGCATCTATAGCTAGTATCGGAGGTTATGAACCATAGAGATGTAACATCCCAAAATTCTAAATTTTTGAATGTTATAATAAATAGATATATTTGATTGATTGTTTGATTGATTGACTAAAAGTGAGTGAATTCGAAACTTTTGAAAGTTAAATGAGAGGGAATAAAAGGACTTTCCCAAACTTTCATTTTGCATTTTATGCTCTCCGTGAATTCAAATACTTTCCATCACAAAACCCTAGAGACAAGATGACATGACTTCTTCCATTTATTTAAATGACAAGGGGTGTTGAAAATATTTGAATTTCATTTGAAAATATTTCCAATTCTGAAACTTTATGCAACTCAATGATTTTCACGAGCGAAGATAAAATGACTTCTTCAAACCTATGAAATATGAGTTGGGAGTTTCAAGGAATTAAATTCAAAGTTCTTTTGAATTTATTTCCAATTTGGAGTTATTTGAGTTTTATTAAAATCATTTTTCTCCAAAAATAAAATATATGGAAAATAGGGTAACATGATTCCCTACAACAAAAAATTGGAGAGAAATAAATTTGAATTCATTTTGGTACATTATATGCCTATATAATATATATTGTTTATTTTGTTTTTAGTTTGTTCTTTTGAAAAATCTTTATAAAAAAAACTTTCTCCACCGGACCGGGCCAACTGGGCCGAAGCCCAGCCAGCCGGCCCAGTCCAGCCGCAACCGCCTCCCGCGGGAGTCCTCGTCCCGCACGGCACCGGCGAAGCCGTGCCGCCGCCGGACTCGTCCCGAGCCGCCCCCCCCCCCCCCCGAGGCTATATATAGCCGGGCCCCGGGCCTCGCGCCGCCGCTCGCCTCCTCGCCTCGTGCCGCCGCTGCCGCGCCCTCGCCTCGCCGCCGCCGCTCCTCGACTCGCCGCAACCGCCGCCGCCGGCGAGATCTGCCGCAGCCGCGCCTCACCGCCGCACTCCGCCCCGCACCGCGTCGCCCCGCGTAGCTGCAGCCGTTCCCCGCGCCGTCGCCCGCCGCTGCCGTCGCCGCCCCAACGCCGGAGCCGCGTCACACCTCGCCGGAGTCCGTTTGCCACCGCCGCCAATTTTCGGCGAAAAACCGATCGAACCGGTATAACCGCCGCCCGGTTTTCTCGGTTTTCCTTTTAGTTCGGTTTTCTGGAAAAAACCTAGGTTTGTTTTTTTAGGTTTATTACTTAACGAACATTTTCTGTTTAGTTAGTTTTATTGAACGTTTTCTTTCTATAGATCTGTTTAGCGAACGTTCGTTCGATAGGATTTTTTTCTATTTATTTTAGTTTTCGGCCAGGGACCTATTCGTGATAAATTTTCTTCATAGACTAGTCCCTGTACTTCAAACGGCTACAACTTTTTACTCGTTTGTCCAAATCCAACGAAACCAATGCCCACGTCTTCGTTATGATCTCCTCTATCCAGTAATCCAAATCAACCATGTTTTTGAAAAGTTTAAAATTTGAATTAGATCAGATTTGAATTCAAACTTCGTTTGATCATACTTGAGTTTCGTAGCTTCGTTTGAATTGATTCTTTTTGCAAATCGAAGCTCTTGACCAAAACTTTCTGATAAGGCCAAATTCACTTAATTTTGGTACTGTTAGAAATTGTTTTATGTTGCAAGAGTTATTTGCTTGGTTTTGATGTTTTCCGAATTGTTTTCTTTGTTCTCTCCGATCTTTGAGTGATTGCTTATGTGTGGTTACTATTGCTTGCTTACGATAGATTGACCGGAGTGTGATGAGTAGAGCTATCAAGATTTTTGAGTGCGAATCATCTTCATCAACATTGCAGGCAAGTTCACACTTTAATCATACCTCTTACTACCCAGTTTTTATTGCATTAGATCAATCCTCAAATATTGCATGATTAGGATCTAATTAAATTGTGGGATGGGAAGTAGTTGAGGTAGTACCTAGTACCTGTTTATCATCAAACCCTTGGGAGTTACTATTACGTTATGCTTATAGTGCCATGCTATGCTCGTAGACGTGGATTGTGTTTTGAGAGTATTCATGACAGATGTGAGTTTGTTAATTAATGGTTTACTTAAGGTGGCAACTTAAACACACATCTGGGTGGATTGAGGTACCTGGGTATTCCAGGATTGCCTGTCTAGGCACCTGGGTAGACCAGGATTGCCTGTTTTTTTATGGACCGCCACCTAGGCTCAAAGGGATCATGAGATTTTTCATACTAGAAACTTCCGTGTGCAGCCACAAGCTATTATGGGCTCTAGCATAGTTGATTAAGTCATGCGAACTCTTACAGGGTAGACTAGCAGATGTAGGGGAAAGTAGGTGTAACGGTCTATCCATCATAAGGTGCTAGCACTTCTGAAAGACTATGTCTCGGTCATCGGTCTTCTCAAACACCATGTAGTGCGAGAAACCAAACGGAGGCGATCGAGTCTTGTGGGGAAAAGTGCGCAAACCTCTGCAGAGTGTATAAACTAATCATGATTAGCCGTGTCCACGGTTATGGACGTCTTGAGTATCTAGTACTTGGATTATCATGTGAATCTCATCATGTTACTTTAAATTAAGTTTGTTGGGTTTAATGATGATGCTTAATTGGAATTGAGAATGCTGTCAACCATTCTCAATGTTTAACAACCACCAAGATTGTTACATAAAATTTATTCCTTTGCAGTAGGGAAAAATTGGCTTTTCGCAAAAACCTTATAACCATAGAGCTTTCCACCAGCCGGATATGCATGTAGTGATAGCCTTTATTCATCATTATCCTCTGGTGTGAATTTGCCAGTACATTCAATGTACTGACCCTTTGTGGCTGCAACGTCTCATGTTGCAGGATATCTTACGACGAGTAAGTGATACGTTAGGGTTACGATTTCTACACTCAACTTTGCCGTTGGTGTTGATGGGAATCCACAACCTTGTTACTTCCGCTATTTTGGATTGAGGTAATAGTATCTTACGTTACTTATACATGTGATTTACCTCTGTTATAAATCCTCGAGTACTGTGTGTGTCAGCATACCGATCCAGGGATGACACTTAAACACAGAGACTTGATCCATTCGGGTCGGGTCGCTACAAGAGAAGTTGGAATACAGTAGGTTTAACACCAAAATAAATAAAGAATGAGTTCATTATAGTACCTTAAGTGGTGGTTTGTTTTCTTATACTAACGAAGCTCATGATATTTTATGTTTATGTTTTGTGTTGTGAAGTTTTCAAGTTTTGGGTAAAGATTTGATGGATTATGGAACAAGGAGTGGAAAGAGCCTAAGCTTGGGGAAGCCCAAGGCACCCCAAGGTAAAATTTAAGGACAACAAAAAGCCTAAGCTTGGGGATGCCCCAGAAGGCATCCCCTCTTTCGTTTTCTTCTATCGGTAACTTTACTTGAGGCTATATTTTTATTCACCACATGATATGTGTTTTGCTTGGAGCGTCTTGTATGATTTGAGTCTTCACATTCTAGTTTACTACAATCATACTTGCTGTACACACCTTTTGGGAGAGACAAGCATGAATCGAAATTTATTAGAATACTCTATGTGCTTCACTTATAACTTTTGAGCTAGATAATTTAGCTCTAGTGCTTCACTTATATCTTTTACAGCACGATGGTGATTTTATTTTATAGAAATTATTGATCTCTCATGCTTCAATTATATTATTTTGAGAGTCCCTTAGAACAGCATGGTTATTTGCTTTGGTTATGAAACTAGTCCTAATATGATAGGCATCTAAGATGGGTATAATAAAAACTATCATAGAAACTGCATTGAATACTATGAGAAGTTTGATACTTGATAATTGTTTTGAGATATAAAGGTGGTGATATTAGAGTGTGCTAGTTGAGTAATTGTGAATTTGAGAAAAACTTGTGTTGAAGATTGCAAGTCCCGTAGCATGCATGTATGGTAACCGTTGTGTAACAAATTTGAAACATGAGGTGTTCTTTGATTGTCTTCCTTATGAGTGGCGGTCGGGGAC
Source organism: Triticum aestivum (assembly GCF_018294505.1). Classification (NCBI taxonomy): domain Eukaryota; kingdom Viridiplantae; phylum Streptophyta; class Magnoliopsida; order Poales; family Poaceae; genus Triticum; species Triticum aestivum. The sequence continues at coordinate 87,230,479 of NC_057794.1, read as the reverse complement.
GAGCGATGGTCTTTTCCTACCAATATACCCCCCCTAGGAGCATGCGCGTAGTGCTTGGTTTTTGATAACTTGTAGATTTTTGCAATAAGTATGTGAGTTCTTTATGACTAATGTTGAGTCCATGGATTATACGCACTCTCACCCTTCCATCATTTCTAGCCTCTTCGGTACCGTGCATTGCCCTTTCTCACCTTGAGAGTTGGTGCAAACTTCGTCGGTGCATCCAAACCCCGTGATATGATATGCTCTATCACACATAAGCCCCCTTATATCTTCCTCAAAACAGCCACCATACCTACCTATTATGGCACTTCCATAGCCATTCCGAGATATATTGCCATGCAACTTTCCACCGTTTCATTTATGACACGCTTCATCATTGTCATATTGCTTTGCATGATCATGTAGTTGACATCGTATTTGTGGCAAAGCCACCATGCATAATTTATCATACATGTCACTCTTGATTCATTGCCCTTCCTGATACACCACTAGAGGCATTCATATAGAGTCATATTTTGTTCTAGTATCGAGTTGTAATCATTGAGTTGTCAATAGATAGAAGTGTGATGATCATCATTAATAGAGCATTGTCCCAGATAAAAAAAGGGAAAGGCCAAAAAAGGCCCAAAAAAGAAGAAAAGAAATAAAAAGGGGTGATGCTACTATCCTTTTTTCCACACTTGTGCTTCAAAGTAGCACCATGATCTTTGTGATAGAGAGTCTCTTGGCTTGTATATTCCAACGATGGGCTTCCTCAAATGCCCTAGGTCTTCGTGAGCAAACATGTTGGATGCACACCCACTTAGTTTCTTTTGTTGAGCTTTCATACATTTATAGCTCTAGTGCATCTGTTGCATGGCAATCCCTACTCCTTGCATTGACATCAATTGATGGGAATCTCCCTAGCCTGTTGATTAGCCACATCAATGTGAGACTTTCTCCTTTTTTGTCTTCTCCACATAACCCCCTATCATTATTCTATTCCACCCATAGTGCTATATCCATGGCTCACGCTCATGTATTGTGTGAAAGTTGAAAAAAGTTTGAGATTACTAAAGTATGAAACAATTACTTGGCTTGTCATCGGGGTTGTGCATGATAAGAGCATTCTTGTGTGATGAAAATGGAGCATGACCAAACTATATGATTTTGTAGGGATGAACTTCCTTTCGCCATGTTATTTTGAGAAGACATGATTGCTTAGTTAGTATGCTTGAAGTATTATTATTTTCATGTCAATATTAAACTTTTGTCTTGAATCTTTCGGATCTGAACATTCATGCCACAATAAATAAAATTACATTGAGAATTATGCTAGGTAGCATTCCACATCAAAAATTCTGTTTTTATCATTTACCTACTCGAGGACGAGCAAGTATTAAACTTGGGGATGCTTGATACGTCTCCAACGTATCTATTATTTTTGATTGTTCCATGCTATTATATTATCTGTTTTGGATGTTAATGGGCTTATTTATATACTTTTATATTATTTTTGGGACGAACCTACTAACCCAAGGCCGAGTGCAAATTGTTGTTTTTGCCTATTTCAGTGTTTCGCAGAAAAGGAATATCAAATGGAATCCAAATGTAATAAAACCTTCGGGAGAGTTATTTTTGGAACAAACGTGATCCAGGGAACTTGGAGTGGACGTCAAGAGATCAACGAGGAGGTCACGAGGCAGGGGGCGACCCTCGTGGGCCCCTCGTGGCTCCACCGACCTACTTCTTCCTCCTATATATATTCATATACCCCGAAAACATCCAGGAGCACCACGAAACCCTATTTCCACCGCTGCAACCTTCTGTACCCAAGAGATCTCATCTTGGGGCGTTTTTCGGAGCTCTGCTGGAGAGGGAATCGATCACGGAGGGCTTCTACATCAACACCATAGCCTCTCCGATGATGTGTGAGTAGTTTACTTCAGACCTTCGGGTCCATAGTTATTAGCTAGATGGCTTCTTCTCTCTCTCTCTCTCTTTCTTTGGATCTCAATACAATGTTCTCCTCGATCTTCTTGGAGATATATTGGATGTAACTCTTTTTGCAGTGTGTTTGTCGAGATCCGATGAATTGTGGGTTTATGACCAAGTTTATCTATGAACAATATTTGATTCTTCTCTAAAATCTTTTATGTATGATTGGTTATCTTTGCAAGTCTCTTCAAATTATCAGTTTAGTTTGGCCTACTAGATTGATCTTTCTTGCAATTGGAGAAGTGCTTAGCTTTGGGTTCAATCTTGCGGTGTCCTTTCCCAGTGACAGCAGGGGCAGCAAGGCACGTATTGTATTTTTGCCATCGAGGATAAAAAGATGGGGTTTATATCATATTGCTTGAGTTTATCCCTCTACATCATGTCATCTTGCCTAATGCGTTACTCTGTTCTTATGAACTTAATACTCTAGATGCATGCTGGATAGCGGTCGATGTGTCGAGTAATAGTAGTAGATGCAGAATCGTTTCAGTCTACTTGTCGCAGACATGATGCCTATATACATGATCATGCCTAGATATTCTCATAATTATGCACTTTTCTATCAATGGCTCGACAGTAATTTGTTCACCCATCGTAATACTTATGCTATCTTGAGAGAATCCACTAGTGAAACCTATGGCCCCCGGGTCTATTCTCCTTTATATTAATCTCCTGTCAACAAGCTATTTCTGGCACCGTTTATTTTGCAATCTTTACTTTCAATCTATATCATAAAAATACCAAAAATATTTATCTTATTATTATTATTATTATTATTATTATTATTATTATTATTATTATTATTATTATTATTATTATTATTATTATTATTATTATCATTATTATTATTGTTATTATTATCTCTATCAGATCTCACTCTCGTAAGTGACCGTGAAGGGATTGACAACCCCTTTATCACGTTGGTTGCGAGGTTCTTATTTGTTTGTGTAGGTACGAGGGACTTGCGTGTAGTCTCCTACTGGATTGATACCTTGGTTCTCAAAAACTGAGGGAAATACTTACGCTACTTTGCTACATCACCCTTTCCTCTTCAAGGGAAAACCAATGAAGTGCTCAAGAGGTAGCAATAACTCAAGAGACTCTCTATATGAAGAACATGGTGCTACTCTGAAGCACAAGTGTGGTAAAAGGATAGTAACATTGTCCCTTCTCTCTTTTCTCTCATTTTTTATTTTTTCTGTTTTTTGTAGGCTTATTTGGCCTCTCTCTTTCTTTTTTTTGGGGGGGGGGGCTTCTCTGGCCACTTCTATTTTGATAACCTCAGATGGGACAATGTTCTAATAATGATAATCATCACACTTTTATTTACTTACAACTCAATATTACAACTAGATACTAGAACAAAGATATGACTCTATATGAATGCCTCTGGCGGTGTACCGAGATGTGCAATGATCTAGCGTGGCAATGAAATAAAAAAATGGAAAAGCCATGAAAACATCATGCTAGCTATCTTACAATCATGCAAAGCAATATGACAATAAATGATCAAGTCATGTATATGATGATGATGGAAGTTGCATGGCAATATATCTCGGAATGGCTATGGAAATGCCATGATAGGTAGGTGTGGTGGCTGTTTTGAGGAAGATATAAGGAGGCTTATGTGTGATAGAGCGTATCATATCACGGGATTTGGATGCACCGGTGAAGTTTGCACCGACTCTCAAGGTCAGAAAGGGCAATGCACGGTACCGAAGAGGCTAGCAATGATGGACGAGTGAGAGTGCGTATAATCCATGGACTCAACATTAATCATAAAGAACTCACATACTTATTGCAAAAAATCTATTAGTCATCGAAACAAAGTACTATGCGCATGATCCTAGGGGGATAGATTGGTAGGAAAGGACCATCGCTCGTCCCCGACCGCCACTCATAAGGAAGAAAATCAATAAATTTCTCATGCTCCAACTACATTACATAATGGTTCACCATACGTGCATGCTATGGGAATCACAAACTTCAACACAAGTATTTCTACAATCCACAACTACCCACTAGCATGACTCTAATGTCACCATCTTTATATCGCAAAACTATTGCAAGGAATCAAACATATCATATTCAGTGATCTACAAGTTTTATGTAGGATTTAATGACTAACCATGTGAATGACCAATTCCTGTCATCTCTCTAAATAGATATAAGTGAAGCAAGAGAGTTTAATTCTTTCTACAAAAGATATGCCCACGCTTTAACGGATATAAGTGAAGCAAAAGAGCATTCTACAAAATGGTGGTTTTCTGTGTGTAGGGAAACAGGCAATCCAAACTTCAAATGATATATGTGATGCACATGAAGCATTCTATAAAGCCATACTCAAAAGATATAAGTGAAGTGCAATGAGCATTATATAAATCAACCATGGACTATCTCATACCATCATGGTGCATCAAAGAAAAGTGAAAACTGGATGCAAAAGACGCTCCAAGATTTGCACATATCACATGAACGAAACGAAACCGAAAACATACCGATACTTGTTGAAGAAAGATGGGATGCCTTCCGGGGCATCCCCAAGCTTAGAAACTTGAGTCTCCTTGAATATCTACTTGGGGTGCCTTGGGCATCCCCAAGCTTGAGCTCTTGCATCTCCTCCTTCTGCTCATATCGAGACCTCCTCGACCCTTGATCACTTCATCCACACAAAACTCAACAGAAAGTTCGGTAAGATCCGTTAGAATAATAAAGCAAATTCCTACTCTAAGTACTGTTTAAAACCAATTCATATTTTGTTTTTGCATTGTAGCTACTGTAATATAACTTTTCCATGGCTTAATCCACTGATAGAAATCGATAGTTTCATCAAGACAAGGAAACAATGCATCAAAAACAGAATCTGTCTTAAACAGGACAGTCTGTAGTAATCTGAACATTCACCTTACTTCTGCTACTCCAAAAATTCTTAAACAATTAGGAAAAATAAAAAATTTGTATAGAAAGACAGTGCAAAAAGTTTCAGAACCTTTTGACGTTCCAGTAAAAAAATGTAAAATCGCGCACTATAGCCAAAGTTTATGTTTTGCACCGCACAAACCAACAAGCAATGTAAACATCCTAAAGGCAAATCTTGGCACATTATTTTTATAATACAATGGAATTGTACAAGGGGATAATTATTTTTTTTGAAAATTTTCTGTAATCAAGATTCACAAAGTTTCCGTGAGCATGAACAAAGTTCAAGGAGCTCCCTCACTTCAACAATGCTTGTCTCTCTCACTTTCACTTTCCTTTTTGAAAAGTTTTGGGTTCCCCTCTTTATTTTTTTGTTTTTAAACTCTATAAAAGCACTCAATAGAAATAAGTGACTCTCTAAAACTTCCGGGTTGTCTCCTTGGCAGCGCTTTTTAAAGCCATTAAGCTAGGCATAAGGTGCTCAAGTAATGAATCCACCCGGATCCCAAGGTATATCAAAGCCAATTTGAATTAGCAATGATTTGGCATTTAGTAGTGAGCACAAAGCAACATATATCAAGCAATGACGAAGTCTAACTCTCTTCCTATGCATCTGCATGTCATACAAGAACAATTCATGCACATCAAGTAAAGGCCAATGCATAGCATAAGAAGTTTCTTACAATTTTATCGCGTTGGAAACATAGAGAGGCGGAGATGTAGTTCCTCTCTCATAATAATTGCAAGTAGGAGCAACAAGCACATGCATATTATATTCATCAAAATTATCATGTGCAATGGTAAAAGGCCACCCATCAATGTAATCCTTAATAAGTGCAAACTTCTCCGATATAGTGTAGTTTGGAGAATTCAGAAAGATAATAGGATTGTCATGTGTTGGTGCAATAGCAACAATTTCATGTTTAACATGAGGAACAATAGCAAGTTCATCTCCATAAGCATAATTCATGTTGGCATCTTGGCCACAAGAATAGCAAGCATCAAGTTCATCAAAAGGGGATATTTCAAATGAATCAACGGGATCATAGCAATTATCATGGCATTCGTCCTTCGTTAAGAACGAAGGGACATTAAATAATGTATGAATTGGAGAGGTACTCTCATTAGAAGGTGGGCATGGGTAGCTAATCCGATCTTCCTCCTTTTGTTCTTCGCTCTCCTCATCATGTTTTTCATCCAATGAGCTCACAATTTCATCAATTTCTTCTTCCATAGACTCCTGCAAAATATTAGTCTCTTCTCGGACAGCGGAGACTTTCTCAATAAATTCATCAATATCATAATTGTATTTATAATTCTCATAGCAATATTTAAGGATAGCTAAATTTTCAGGTCTATAAACTGAATCATCAAAATCTTCAAACTCTTTAAACAAAGATTCAATTTCACAAGCACCTTTAAAAGCAACAAATTCTTCTATTCGTTCCACATCATAGTAATAATATATACCATTAGCATAAGAAGCTAAGGTTTCATTATCATTAAATTTTCATGAAAAGGGGAGGTGTGGAGCCTTCATCCTAGAGCAATAAGTATAATCATATCTCAAGCATAGTTGTCGAGCATACCAATGCAACATATAAATTTGATCCCATAATAGTTTCCCTTTTTGAGTCAAGCGATAATCCCTAAAGTATTCACATTGATCCAACGTGTCTCCCATTATATAATTGAATGGGGTTTTCTTAGGATTATTAAAGCAGTGCATAATATCTTTCACTTAATGAGGATCGAGGGTTTTAGGAGGTTCTCCATCTCCATGAGTAGCAAGTAAACCTAATTTTTTTGGTATTTCGTGTTCCATATCCATAACCAAAGATGGAGAACAACTTAGAATAGCAAATAAAATCCACTTAGTGATAAAGCAAACAAGCACACACAAGAATATTCACACCACGCTATTGCTCCCCGGCAACGGCGCCAAAAAATGTCTTGATAACCCACAAGTATAGGGGATCAATTGTAGCCTATTTCGATAAGTAGGAGTGTCGAACCCAACAAGGAGCTAAAGGTAGAACAAATATTCCCTCAAGTTCTATCGACCACCAATACAACTCTACGCATGCTTAACGTTCGTTTTACCTAGAACAAGTATGAAACTAGAAGTACTTTGTAGGTGTTGTTGGATAGGTTTGCAAGATAATAAAGAGAACGTAAATAAAAGCTAGGGGCTGTTTAGATAAATACACAACTAAGTTAGTTTTAGTAGAGAGATTTTTGTCACGAGAAAGTTATTTGTCCCTAGATAATTGATAACTAGACCGGTAATCATTATTGCAATTTTATTTGAGGGAGAGGCATAAGCTAACATACTTTCTCTTCTTGGATCATATGCACTTATGATTGGAACTCTAGCAAGCATCTGCAACTACTAAAGATCATTAAGTTAAAACCCAACCATAGCATTATAAGGAATCAAGTCCTCTTTTACCCCCATACGCAAACAACCTACTTACTCGGGTCTGTGTTTCTGTCACTCACGCCAACCACCATAAGAAAATCATGAACATATTGCAAACCCTACATCGGAGATCCCTCACGCTTGCGCGACACGGAGAGCACCACAGGACAGCACCAATAATAAAACATGCAACTCAAACCAATCACGATCATCAATTAACCCATAGGACAAAACGGATCTACTCAAACATCATAGGATAGCCATACATCATTGGGAAATAATATATATCATTGAGCACCATGTTTAAGTAGAGATTACATCGGGTAAAAGAGGGGTTACACCGCTGCATAGAGGGGGCAAGAGTTGGTGATGATGGCAGTGAAGTTGTTGGTGTAGATCGTTGTTGCGATGATGGCCCCGGCGGCGTTCCGGTGCCACTGGGAGAGAGGGGAGAGAGCCCCCTTCTTCTTCTTCTTCTTCCCTGACCTTCCCCCTAGATGGGAGAAGGGTTTCCCCTCTGGTCCATGGCCTCCATGGCGGCGGAGGGGCGAGAGCCCCTCCGAGATCGGATCTCTCTCTCTCTCTCTCTGTTTCCTTCTATTTCTGCGCTCTCCGATTCTGCCCTTTCATCGTTTCTTAAATTCCCAGAGATTCGTAACTCCGATTGGGCTGAAATTTTGACACAATTTCTATCCGGATATGGGATTTTTTGCAGTGAAAGAAGGGCACCAACCACCTTACGAAGTGGCCACGAGGGCCCAGGGCGCTCCCTACCCCCTAGGGTGGGCCCCTCGGGCATCGTCTCGCGTTGATTCCACTTCCCAAAATTCACATATATTCCAAAAAAATCTCTATAAGTTTTTGTCCCATTTGGACTCCATTTGATATGGATTTCTGCAAAACAAACACCATGCAGCAAATAGGAACTGGCACTGGGCACTGGATCAATATGTTAGTCCCAAAATAGTATAAAAAGTTGCAAAAAGTATGTAAAAGTTGTAGAATATTGGCATGGAACAATCTAAAATTATAGATACGACGGAGACGTATCAGGGGGCAAGCACCACATGTTGAAGGATCTATGACAATATAACTTCTATGTGAATATGAACAAACATAAACCATTACGTTGTCTTCCTTGTCCAACGTCAACAATTTCAGCATATAATATTTTGATGAGGGCTCACAATCACAAAATATTTCCATGATAGTGTATTTATATGTGAAAGTTCTCTTCCTTATACTAATTATTCATGAATTCCTTGTATGACCAATATTGTGATTGTCAAACCTCAAAAGATTTCACTTGCTAAACCCAATGTAAAACTACCACTAGGCATGATATCATTTCAACTTCATGACATTCAATTTATTCAACAATTTACTCATAAATGACAAGCTACTCCAAAAAGATATAAATGAAGATCATGAGCATAATATTTGTTTTTCCCAAATTAATTTAAGTGAAGCAAGAAAGAATTTCTTCAGAAATACTAAAGCACACCGTGCTCAAAAAGATATAAGTGAAGCACTAGAGCAATTCCATATAAAAGAGCTTCATTGACGGGATGTGAATGCTGCTTACCTAGCCTCCCTGGCAACTACTTGACGACTCTATTTTATTTAAAAACTTTCAGATCTAAGTATTTTACTAAAACAGAAAGCAAAAAAAAAATGACATTCTAAGAATATCACACATCATGTGAAGAAGCAAAAACTTAGGCTCAACCGGTACTAACCGATAATTGTTGAAGAAGAAAGGTGGGATGCCTACCGGGCCATCCCCAAGCTTAGATGCTTGAGACTTCTTGAAATGTTATCTTCGGGTGCTTTGGGCATCCCCAAGCTTGAGCTTTTGTGTCTCTTTAATTCCTCTCATATCACGGTTTTCCTAAATCTCAAAAGCTTCATCCACACAAAACTCAACAAGAACTCGTGAGATAAGTTAGTATAAACTAATGCAAAAACCTTATCATTGTCTACTGTAGCAAATCACTAAAATTATTATTCAACATTGCATACTAAATGCCTCTGCATATTTAATACTCCTATCGTCAAATATAATCATTAAACAAGCAAACATATGCAAACAATGCAAACATAATAGCAATCTGCCAAAACAATACAGTCTGTAAAGAGTGCAAGAGTATCAATACTTCTTTAACTCCAAAAGTTATGAAAATTTACCACACTGTAGAAAATTTATTAGATCTTATTCTGCAAAAAGTTTCAACATTTTATCACATTCTGACTTTTCTAGGGAAGTTTTGCAACAGCGCTAAACTTTCTATTTTCAAACAGCAACATGTAGACTTGTAAAATAAGCATCGTAAAGGCTATCAATGCCACTTTTATTGAAATAAAAGATGCAAAACATTATTCTAAATAACATCAAGCAAATCCTAACAAAATAAATTGACGCTCCAAGCAAAACACATATCATGTGACGAATGAAAACATAGCTCCAAGTGAGGTTACCGATAATGTTGGAGACAAAAGATGGGATGCCTTCCGGGGCATCCCCAAGCTTAGTTGCTTGGATCTTCATTGAATATTACCTTGGGGTGCCTTGGGCATCTCCAAGCTTAGGGTCTTGTCACTCCTTATTCTGCTCATATCGATGTTTCACCCAAAACTTGAAAACTTCAACCACACAAAACTTAACGGAACTTCGTGAGATAGGTTAGTATGATAAAGAGAAAACCATTTCACTTTGGTACTCTCAAAGACAAGATTCATAATTCTTTACACACAATGCCTACGGTAGCGTATCATTCCACAATTTATATTGAGCAATATAAGCCATAGAAACTAAGAAACAAGCAAACTATGCATTGAAAATAGAATCTGTCAAAAACAGAACAGTCTGTAGTAATCTGTACTCAAACCATACTTTTGCTACTCCAAAAATTTCTGAAAAATAGGAAAACCTGAGCAATTTTTCTATTAATATTCTGCAAAAAGAATCAACATTTTAGCTTCTATTAAAAATGAGAATTATTTTCCCGAGCATAAAAGTTCTTGTCTTTCAGCAAGATCAAATCAACTATCACCGTAAGCCATCCCAAAGGTCTTACTTGGCACTTTATTGAAACGAAAGCAATAAAACATGATTACTACAGTAGCATAGTCATGTGAACACACAAAACAGTAGGTAAAAGTGTTGGGTTGTCTCCCAACAAGCGCTTTTCTTTAATGCCTTTCTAGCTAGGCATGATGATTTCAATGATGCTCACATAGAAGTAAAGAACTGAAACACAAAGAGAGCATCATGAAGCATATGAATAGCACATTTAAGTCTAACCCACTTCCTATGCATAGGGACTTTGTGAGCAAACAATTTATGGGAACAAGAATCAACTAGCATAGGAAGGCAAAACAAGTGCAACTTCAAAACTTTCAACATAAAGAAAGGAAACTTGATATTATTGCAATATATATGAGCATATCTTCCCCTCACATAATAATTTTTAGTAGAATCATGAATGAATTCAACAAAATAGCTATCACATAAAGCATTCTTTTCATGATACATAAGCATATAAATTTTCTCACTCTCAACATAAGCAATTTTATTCTCATGAATAGTGGTGGGAGAAAACTCAACAAAAATAACTATCATGGGATTGAAAATTGAAATCATGATGACAAGTTTCATGGTTATCATTATTCAATATAGCATATATGTCATCACCATAATCATCATAGATAGCAACTTTGTTGTCATAATCAATTGCAACCTCTTCCAAAATAGTGGATTCTATTGGGGATCGTAGCAGAAATTTAAAAAATTTCTACGCATCACCAAGATCAATCTATGGAGTAATCTAGCAACGAGGGGAAGGGGAGTGCATATACATACCCTTGTAGATTGCTAAGCGGAAGCATTGCAAGAACACGGATGAAGGAGTCGTACTCGTAGCGATTCAGATCACGGTTGATTCCGATCTAAGCGCCGAACCACGGCGCCTCCGCGTTCAACACACGTGCAGCCCGGTGACATCTCCTACGCCTTGATCTAGCAAGGGGAGAAGGAGAGGTTGGGGAAGACTCCATCCAGCAGCAGCACGACGGCGTGGTGGTGAAGGTGGAGCGTGGTAATCCTGCAGGGCTTCGCCAAGCACCGCGGGAGAGGAGGAGGGCTTGGGAGAAGGGGAGGGCTGCGCCAGAACTTGGGTGCGGCTGCCCTCCCACCCCCCACATATATATAGGGGCAAGGGAGAGGGGGGCCGGCCCCCTTAGATCCAATCTGAGGAGGGGGCGCCGGCCAAGGGGGGTTGCCTTGCCCCCCAAGGCAAGGGGGGCGCCCCCCCTTTAGGGTTCCCCCAAACCCTAGGCGCATGGGCCCTAGGGGGGAGGCGCCCAGCCCACTAAGGGGCTGGTACCTCACCACACACAGCCCATAGGGCCCTCCGGGGCAGGTGGACCCTCCCGGTGGACCCCCGGAACCCCTCCAGTGGTCCCGGTACAATACCGGTAAACCCCGAATTATTCCGGTGACCGTATGATGACTTCCCATATATAAATCTTTACCTCCGGACCATTCCGGAACTCCTCGTGACGTCCGGGATCTCATCCGGGACTCCGAACAACATTCGGTAACCACGTATATCTATTCCCTATAACCCTAGCGTCATCGAACCTTAAGTGTGTAGACCCTACGGGCTCGGGAGTCATGCAGACATGGCCGAGACAACTCTCCGGTCAATAACCAACAGCGGGATCTGGATACCCATGTTGGCTCCCACATGCTCCACGATGATCTCATCGGATGAACCACGATGTCAAGGATTCAATCAATCCCGTATACAATTCCCTTTGTCCATCGGTACGATACTTGCCCGAGATTCGATCGTCGGTATCCCGATACCTTGTTCAATCTCGTTACCGGCAAGTCTCTTTACTCGTTCCGTAACACATCATCCCGTGATCAACTCCTTGATCACATTGTGCACATTATGATGATGTCCTACCGAGTGGGCCCAGAGATACCTCTCCGTTTACACGGAGTGACAAATCCCAGTCTCGATTCGTGCCAACCCAACAGACACTTTCGGAGATACCTGTAGTGAACCTTTATAGCCACCCAGTTACGTTGTGACGTTTGGTACACCCAAAGCACTCCTACGGTATCCGGGAGTTGCACAATCTCATGGTCTAAGGAAATGATACTTGACATTAGAAAAGCTTTAGCATACGAACTACACGATCTTTGTGCTAGGCTTAGGATTGGGTCTTGTCCATCACATCATTCTCCTAATGATGTGATCCCGTTATCAACGACATCCAATGTCCATGGTCAGGAAACCGTAACCATCTATTGATCAACGAGCTAGTCAACTAGAGGCTTACTAGGGACATGGTGTTGTCTATGTATCCACACATGTATCTGAGTTTCCTATCAATACAATTCTAGCATGGATAATAAACGATTATCATGAACAAGGAAATATAATAATAACCAATTTATTATTGCCTCTAGGGCATATTTCCAACAGTCTCCCACTTGCACTAGAGTCAATAATCTAGTTCACATCGCCATGTGATTAACACTCACAGGTCACATCGCCATGTGACCAACATCGAAAGAGTTTACTAGACTCAATAATCTAGTTCACATCACTATGTGATCAACACTCAATGAGTTCTGGGTTTGATCATGTTATGCTTGTGAGAGAGGTTGTAGTCAACGGGTCTTGCCATATTCAGATCCCTATGTATTTCGCAAAACTTTTATATCGTAGATGCTGCTACCACGTTCCACTTGGAGCTATTCCAAATTGTTGCTCCATTATACGTATCCGGTATCTCTACTCAGAGCTATCCGGATAGGTGTTAAGCTTGCATCGACGTAACTCTTTATGTCGAACTCTTTATCACCTCCATAACCGAGAAACATTTCCTTATTCCTCTAAGGATAATTTTGACCGCTATCTGGTGATCCACTCCTAGATCACCTTTGTACCCTCTTGCCAGACATGTGGCAAGGCACACATCAGGTGTGGTACTCAGCATGGCATACCGTATAGAGCCTATGACAAAAGCATAGGGGACGACCTTCGTCCTTCCTCTTTCTTCTGCCGTGGTCAATCTTTGAGTCTTACTCAACTTCACACCTTACAACTCAGGTAAGAACCCCTTCTTTGACTGATCTATTTTGAACTCCTTCAAAAACATGTCAAGGTGTGCGTTCTTTGAAAGTATCATCAGGCGTTTTGATCTATCTCTATAGATCTTGATGCCCAATATGTAAGCAGCTTTATCCAGGTCTTCCTTTGAAAAACACTCTTCAAACAACCGTTTATGCTTTCCAGAAATTCTACATTATTTCGGATCAACAATATGTCATCCACATATACTTATCAGAAATGTTGTAGTGCTCCCACTCACTTTCTTGTAAATACAAGTTTCTAGCAAACATTGTATAAACCTAAAAGCTTTGATCACTCCATCAAAGCATATATTCCGACTCCGAGATGCTTGCTCTAGTCCATAGAAGGATTGCTGGAGCCAGCATACCTTTTAGCATCCTTAGGATCGACAAAACCTTTTATTGTATCACATACAACTTTTCTTACGAAAACTGGTAAGAAAACTTGTTTTGACATCCATCTGTAAGATTTCATAATCGAAAAATACAGCTAATGCTAACATGATTCCGACGGACTTAAGCATCGCTACGGGTGAGAAATTCTCATCGTAGTCAACTCCTTGAACTTGTGAAAAGACTCTTTCCCACAAGTCGAGCTTCATAGACGGTAACATTACCGCCCACGTCCGTCTTCTTCTTAAAGATCCATTTATCTCAATGGCTTGCCGATCATCGGGCAAGTCCACCAAAGTCCATACTTTGTTCTGATATATGGATCCTATCTCGGATTTCATGGCTTCTAACCATTTGTCGGAATATGGGCCCACCATCGCTTCTCCATAGCTCGTAGGTTCATTGTTGTCTAACAACATGATATCTAAGACAGGATTACCGTACCACTCAGGAGTAGTACATATCCTTGTCGACCTATGAGGTTCGATAGCAACTTGATCTGAAGCTTCATGATCACTATCATTAACTTCCTCTTCAACAGACGTAGGCGCCACAGAAAACATCTTTCTGTGTTGCATCACTCTCTGGTTGAAGTAAAGGTTCGACAACCTCATCAAGTTCTATCTTCCTCCCACTCAATTCTTTCGAGAGAAACTCCTTCTCGAGAAAGGACCCGTTCTTAGCGACAAACAATTTGCCCTCGGATCTGAGATAGAAGGTATACCCAACTGTCACCTTTGGGTATCCTATGAAGATGTGTTTGTCCGCTTTGGGTTCGAGCTTCTCCGGCTGAAGCCTTAAGCATCGCAGCCCCAAACATTAAGAAATGACAACTTTGGTTTCTTGCCAAACCAATGTTCATACGACGTCGTCTCAACGGACTTATATGGTGTCCTATCTAAAGTGAATGCAGCTGTCTCTAATGCATAACCTCAAAATAATAGCGGTAGATCGGTAAGAGACATCATAGATCGCACCATATCTCATAAGGTTCGATTACGACGTCCGGACACACCATTACCCTGTGGTGTTCCAGGTGGCTTCAACTGTGAAACAATTCCACAATGTCTTAAGTGTTTACCAAACTCATAACTCAGAAATTCTCATTGATCAGATCGTAGGAATTTGATCTTCTTGTTATGATGATTCTTAACTTCACTCTGAAATCGCTTGAACTTTTCAAACGTTTCAGACTTGTGCTTCATTAAGTAAATATACCTATATCTACTCAAATCGTCAGTGAAGATGAGAAAATAGCGATATCCACCGCACGCTTCAATTCTCATTGGATCACACGCATCAGCATGTATGATTTCCAACAAGTCACTTGCCCGTTTCATTGTACCTGAAAACGGGGTCTTAGTCATCCTGCCCATGAGGCATGGCTCGCATGTGTCAAGCGATTCAAAATCAAGTGACTCCAAACATCCATCGACATGGAGTTTCTTCATGCATCTTACGCCAATATGACCTAAGCGGCAGTGCCACAAGAAAGTGGTACTATCATTATTAACTCTACATCTTTTGGCGTGAACATGTGTATTACCACGACCGAGATTCAATGAACCATTCACATAGGGTGCATGACCATGAAAGGTATTATTCATGTAAACAGAATAACCATTATTCTCTAACTTAAATGAATAACCGTATTGCAATGAACATGATCTAATCATATTCATGCTCAACGTAGACACCTGATAACATTTATCTAGGTTCAATACTAATCCCGAAGGCAGATGGAGCGTGCGATGGTGATCTCATCAACTTTGGAAACACTTCCAACACACATCGTCACCTCGCCCTTAGCCAGTCTCCGTTTAGTCCGTAGCTTTTGCTTCAAGTCACCAATAATAGCAACTGAACCGGTATCCAATACCCAGGTGCTACCAGGAGTACTAGTGAGGTACACATTAATAACACGTATATACTTTGTTGAAGTTGCCAGCCTTCTTATCTACCATGCATTTGGGGTAATTCCGCTACCAGTGACCGTTCCCCTTACAATAGAAGCACTTAGTCTCGGGTTTGGGTTCAACCTTGGGTTCCTTCACTGGAGCGGCAACTGGTTTGCCATCCATGAAGTTTCCCTTCTAGCCCTTGCCCTTCTTGAAACCAGTGGTCTTGTTAAACCATCAACACTTGATGCTCCTTCTTGATTTCTACCTTTTGCGGTCTTAAGCACCGCGAACAGCTCCGGGATCAACTCCATCCCTTGCATGTCATAGTTCATCACGAAGATCTAGTAGCTTAGTGATAGTGGCTAGAGAACTCTATCAATCACTATCTTATCTGGAAGTTTAACTCCCACTTGATTTAAGTGATTGTAGCACCCAGACATTCTGAGCACATGCTCACTAGCTGAGCTATTCTCCTCCATCTTGTTGGCAAAAGAACTTGTCAGAGGTCTCACACCTCTCAACACGGGCATGAGCCTGAAATCCCAATTTCAGCTCTTGGAACATCTCATATGTTCTATGGCGTTCAAAACGTCATTGGAATCCCGATTCTAAGCCGTAAAGTATGGTGCACTAAACTATCAAGTAGTCATCAGGATGTGTCTGTCAGGTGTTCACAACATCCACAGACGACGTTGTAGGGGTTTGCACATCGAGCGGTGCATCAAAGACGTAAGCCTTCTGTGTAGCAGTGAGGACACTCCTCGGACTACGGACCTAGTCCGCATCATTGCTTACAATATCTTTCAACTTAATCTTTCTCTAGGAACGTATTGAAACAGGGAGCTACAACGTGAGCTATTTATCTACAACATATTTGCAAAGACAATTTAGGCTATGTTCATGATAATTGAGTTCATCTAATCAAATTATTTAATGAACTCCCACTCAGATAGACATCCCTCTAGTCATCTAAGTGAAACATGATCCGAATCGACTAGGCCGTGTCCGATCATCACGTGAGACGGACTAGTCATCAACGGTGAACATCTCATGTTGATCGTATCTTCTATACGACTCATGTTTGACCTTTCGGTCTTCCGTGTTCCGAGGCCATGTCTGTACATGCTAGGCTCGTCAAGTGAACCTAAGTGTTTCGCATGTGTCCCGAGGCCATGTCTATACATGCTAGGCTCGTCAACACCCATTGTATTCGAACGTTAGAATCTATCACACCCGATCATCATGTGGTGCTTCAAAACAATGAACCTTCGCAACGGTGCACAGTTAGGGGGAACACTTTTCTTGAAATTTTAGTGGGGGATCATCTTATTTAAGCTACCGTCGTTCTAAGCAAATAAGATGTAAAACATGATAAACATCACATGCTATCAAATAGTGACATGATATGGCCAATATCATTTTGCTCCTTTTGAACTCCATCTTCGGGGCTCCATGATCATCGTTGTCACTGGCATGACACCATGATCTCCATCATCGTGTCTTCTTGAAGTTGTCTCGTCATCTATTACTTCTACTACTATGGCTAACGCTTTAGCAATAAAGTAAAGTAATTACATGACGTTTATGTTGACACGCAGGTCATAAATAAATTAAGACAACTCCTATGGCTCCTGCCGGTTGTCATACTCATCGACATGCAAGTCGTGATTCCTATTACAAGAACATGATCAATCTCATACATCCCATATATCATTCATCACATCCTTTTGGCCATATCACATCACAAGGCATATGCTGCAAAAACAAGTTAGACGTCCTCTAATTGTTGTTGCAAGTTTTTTACGTGGCTGCTATAGGTTTCTAGCAAGAACGTTTCTTACCTACGCGAAAACCACAACGTGATATGCCAATTTCTATTTACCCTTCATAAGGACCCTTTTCATCGAATCCGATCCGACTGAAGTGGGAGAGACAGACACCCGCTAGCCACCTTATGCAACTAGTGCATGTCAGTCGGTGGAACCAGTCTCACGTAAGAGTACGTGTAAGGTCGGTCCGGGCCGCTTCATCCCACGATGCCGCCGAATCAAGATAAGACTAGTAACGGCAAGTAAATTGACAATATCGACGCCCACAACTGCTTTGTGTTCTACTCGTGCATAGAAACTACGCATAGACCTAGCTCATGATGCCACTGTTGGGGATCGTAGCAGAAATTTAAAAAATTTCTACGCATCACCAAGATCAATCTATGGAGTAATCTAGCAACGAGGGGAAGGGGAGTGCATCTACATACCCTTGTAGATTGCTAAGCGGAAGCGTTGCAAGAACGCGGATGAAGGAGTCGTACTCGTAGCGATTCAGATCGCGGTTGATTCCGACCTAAGCGCCGAACCACGGCGCCTCCGTGTTCAACACACGTGCAGCCCGGTGACGTCTCCTATGCCTTGATCCAGCAAGGGGAGAAGGATAGGTTGGGGAAGACTCCATCCAACAGCAGCACGACGGCGTGGTGGTGAAGGTGGAGCGTGGTAATCCTGTAGGGCTTCGCCAAGCACCGCGGGAGAGGAGGAGGACTTGGGAGAGGGGGAGGGCTGTGCCAGAACTTGGGTGCGGCTGCCCTCCCACACCCCACACATATATAGGGGCAAGGGAGAGGGGGGCCGGCCCCCTTAGATCCAATCTGAGGAGGGGGCGGCGGCCAGGGGGGTTGCCTTGCCCCCCAAGGCAAGGGGGGCGCCCCCCTTTAGGGTTCCCCCAGACCCTAGGCGCATGGGCCCTAGGGGGGGAGGCGCCCAGCCCACTAAGGGGGTTTGGGGTTCCACACACAGCCCGTAGGGCCCTCCGGGGCAGGTGGACCCTCCCGGTGGACCCCCGGAACCCCTCCAGTGGTCCCGGTACAATACCGGTAACCCCCCAAATTATTCCGGTGACCGTATGATGACTTCCCATATATAAATCTTTACCTCCGGACCATTCCGGGACTCCTCGTGATGTCCGGGATCTCATCCGGGACTCCGAACAACATTCGGTAACCATGTATATCTATTCCCTATAACCCTAGCATCATCGAACCTTAAGTGTGTAGACCCTACGGGCTCGGGAGTCATGCAGACATGGCCGAGACAACTCTCCGGTCAATAACCAACAACGGGATCTGGATACCCATGTTGGCTCCCACATGCTCCACGATGATCTCATCGGATGAACCACGATGTCAAGGATTCAATCAATCCTGTATACAATTCCCTTTGTCCATCGGTACGATACTTGCCCGAGATTCGATCATCGGTATCCCGATACCTTGTTCAATCTCGTTACTGGCAAGTCTCTTTACTCATTCCGTAACACATCATCCTGTGATCAACTCCTTGATCACATTGTGCACATTATGATGATGTCCTACCGAGTGGGCCCAGAGATACCTCTCCGTTTACACGGAGTGACAAATCCCAGTCTCGATTCGTGCCAGCCCAACAGACACTTTTGGAGATACCTGTAGTGAACCTTTATAGCCACCCAGTTACGTTGTGACATTTGGTACACCCAAAGCACTCCTACGGTATCCGGGAGTTGAACAATCTCATGGTCTAAGGAAATGATACTTGACATTAGAAAAGCTTTAGCATACAAACTACACGATCTTTGTGCTAGGCTTAGGATTGGGTCTTGTCCATCACATCATTCTCCTAATGATGTGATCCCGTTATCAAGGACATCCAATGTCCATGGTTAGGAAACCGTAACCATCTATTGATCAACGAGCTAGTCAACTAGAGGCTTACTAGGGACATGGTGTTGTCTATGTATCCACACATGTATCTGAGTTTCCTAGCAATACAATTCTAGCATGGATAATAAACGATTATCATGAACAAGGAAACATAATAATAACCAATTTATTATAGCCTCTAGGGCATATTTCCAACAGATTCATCATTAAATAAAGTCATGACCTCTCCGAACCCACTTTCATAAATACAATCATCATAAAAAGGAGGTGTGCAATCATCATAATAAATTTTCTCATCAAAACTTGGGGGACCAAAAATATCATCTTCATCAAATATAGCATACCCAAGCTTATGGCTTTGCATATCATTAGCATCATGGATATTCAAAGAATTCATACTAGCAATATTGCAATCATGCTCATCATTCAAATATTTTGTGCCAAACATTTTATTGACTTCTTCTTCTAACAATTGAGCACAATTTTCCGAACCATCATTTTCAAGAAGGATATTATAAAGATGATCAATAATATGATGCAACCTCAATTCCATTTTTATGTAGTTTTGTTTTATAAACCAAACTAGTGATAAACAAGAAACTAAAAGATTCAATTTCAAGATCTAAAGATATACCTTCAAGCACTCACCTCCCCGGCAACAGCGCCAGAAAACCGTTGACGAGATGTGAGTGCCGCTTACCTAGCCTCCCCGGCAACGGCGCCAGAAAAGAGCTTGATGTCTACTAAGCAACTTTATTCTTGTCGACTCGTGTTGGGCCTCCAAGCCCGGAGTTTTGTAGGACAGTAGCAATTTTCCCTCAAGTGGATGGCCTAAAGTTTATCAATCCGTGGCAGGTGTAGGATGAAGATGGTCTCTTTGAAACAACCCTGCAACCAAATACAAGAAATCTCTTGTGTCCCCAACACACCCAATACAACGGCAAATTGTATAGGTGCACTAGTTTGGCGAAGAGATGGTGATAAAAGTGTAATATTGATGGTAGAAATGTATTTTTATTATCTGAATAAATAAAAACAGCAAGGTAGAAAATAGTAAACGGGCTCAAAAACGGTATTGCAATGCTTGAAAATGAGGCCTAGGGTCCGTACTTTCACTAGTGCAATCTCTCAACAAAGCTAATATAATTGGATCATATAACCGTCCCTCAACGTGCAACGAAGAATCACTCCAAAGTTCCTATCTAGCGGAGAACATAAGACGAAATTGTTTGTAGGGTACGAAACCACCTCAAAGCTATTCTTTCCGATCAATCTATCCTAGAATTCGTACTAAAATAACACGAAGCTATTCTTTTCGATCGATCTAACCAAGAGTTCATACTACACTAGTGCAGAACCGGGCTATAAGACCGGTTTGTAAGGCTCTTTTGTACCGGTTCTGCATCTGACACTGAAGGGTGGGGACTAAAGGTCCCCCCTTTAGTACCGGTTCAGCACGAACCTCCACTAAAGGGCCACCACATGGCACGAGCTAGCGCCGGGGGCGGGGAGACCTTTAGTACCGGTTCGTAACACCAACCGGTACTAGAAGTTTTGGGGGGTTTGGGGTTCGTGATTTCTTTTTCCTTTAATTTTGTGTTTTCCATTTAATTGTTTTTCATTTGATGGTATTTTACGATACTACATATTGTACACGTTATGCATATATATAAATAGAATTTCTCGTAGTACCGATCACATATATATATATATATATATATATATATATATATATATATATATATATATATATATATATATTATATCATCAAATGTCTCGCACCACCATTCACACATACACTATATACAATTTGGTATATACAATTTCTCCTACATGGAGGCATTACTACGGTAGCGGGTAATGGTATTCTCCTTTGGGATCTATGACCCGGTCGAGCAGAAATCCCGCTATTTCCTCTCCAATTGCTCATACGCGCTCCATTGGTAGGAGCTTCTCCCGCACCTCAAAGAACTTTTAAGAAGGAGATCAATATGCATGTATTAGTTTGTGTGATTAGATATCGATAATGATGTAAAAATTGTGAATAGTGTTCTGGCAAATGTACCCATCGTTGTCTAGCATTTCTGGTCCTTTCGGAAACCATCATGTGAATGTTCTCGCAAACATAGTATGCACATAAATCAGTCCCCAGCGCCTGCTTCATGGCCTTTACGAGAATAGAATTCAATCAGATACTAATTAATCAAGCATGATAATTAATGGTATTGAAACTAGAATTAAAGAGATGGTAGCTAGCTAGTAGTACTTAAAATTACTTACCTTGGGTCGAAACCAATGCAACATTTCTTTGAACGGGCCTGGAACCGCTTTGATGAACTTTTGCCAAGCCCCACCCGTCGGCAAAGAAAATGAACAAAGGAGTTATTAATTAGTTCAATAATGATTGAAATTGCCCGTTGACTATCCCCTTCATGATTGAGTAGTCTTTAGGTTCTTTAAGCAGTGAGTCCAGTACTTCAATTGTTCCTTTAGCAATTTTAATGATTAACAAGATCCAGTGGAACCTGCATGTGCATACGTTTGCATGTATAAATTAAGCGGGCATGTGCATAACACTCATCAACTAACCCTAAACCCCTATACACTTATTAACATCTAGCTACTAAGCAAAAACATAATTTGTAGTACAGGACAGTGTGACTCACTCGAAGTTGTAAGGAAGTAGTATATCTCGATTGGTATTGAGGCGCTTCAAGAACTCTAGCATTTTGTTCTGTACGTCTTCTTTATACCATGCATATGACCATGTCTATTGATTAATGGTATTTGGGTCAATGATTCCAATGCCATAGTGTCCACCTTTTCTCATTTCGTACATCTTCATCCTACATAATACCACAGAAAAGAATATAGTGACGATAATTACAGGTAATGATCAACTAGAGCACTACAGCTAGCTTGAAACTTAAATTATAGAAAGAAATCACTTACAGACAATAGCAACTAACGATAGATTTGTCGAGTGCGTCTTGATTGAATAACTGAAACAATTCTCTATACTCAATAGATAGAGCTGTCCCATGGAAGTAATCCTCTTCCTTGACTTCACCATGAGGGTCTCTCGATTGTGGGTCTGGCAAATATCCATGTACCATTGATTCAATTCATGCACTCTCGTTGAGAGCTTCTTGACCTCCTCGGGCTTGACGATAGGTTCACTGCGGACATATTTCCATTTTATGTCCTCCTCTCTAATCGTATCCATGGGCTCGATCTCTAGGAGTTTTCCAATAGTGATACTGAGCTCTTCAGCCTGCCTTCTATGCTCGTCGGTTATTACCAGCTGACCGGCGCCGGTACTATCATGTGTTGGTACAACAAGTGGGGGGATTGATTGCACCGCCTGTTATCCCAACTGGGGAACGGTTTTCCCGTATTTTTTGCCAGCTGCTTGGCTCGAGCTCGACTCCTTCTTCAGTCATGCTCGATGTGCCTTCTTGATTTGGCGCTCATATCCGAGTCAACAGGCTTGGGAGCTGGTGCTTGAGCCATACGAATAAAGTGGTTAATCTTATCCTCAGGCACTTTCTCCCTTGGCGGCGCTGACGGTTTCGGTCCAAAATGGGCGTCCACTTGGGCCTTCACTATGGCTGCGTTTTGCTCCACGGTCATGTCGTAAGGCCTCAGCGGAAGAGGCGCGAGGCTTCTTACCATATTCAAATCGCTTGCCTCTGCCTGTACCTCCTGTACTACCTCGACATGTACCGCTACGCACAATAGCTGTGGCGGCTCTCTTCCGCGATTGCTGAGGTGGCAGAGATGGCTGACGTGGCTGAGTTGGAGGAGGAGGAGTAGCCTGACGTGGTGTCAGACTTGAAGTAGGAGGAATGGCCTGACGCTGTGCCGGACTTGAAGTAGGAGGAGTGTCCTGACGCTGTGCCGGACTTGAAGCAGGAGGAGTGGCTTGACGCTGTGCCGGACTTGGAGGAGGAGGAGTTTCCTGACGCGTTGGTGGACTTGGAGGAGCGGGAGTTTGCTGACGTGGTGGCGGACTTCGAGGAGGAGTCGGATGATGCGGTTTCGGTGGCCTTCAAAAGATGATGCAATCCTTTCTCCATAGGATGATACGATGTATGGCCTCTCCAAGTGTGTGCTCCTCGTCACCTCCAGGAATGTCAAGCTCTAGCCCCGAATATTGGTCCACCACCTCATCAACCACGACACGAGCACAGCCAGCTGGAATCGGGTTGCAATGGACGGTTGGTTCATGGGAATTTGTATAAGCAACGGCATCCGCCACCTTCATGGATATGTTCTTCATTTTGAAGTGTAGCTCACAGTTAGTGTTCTCCATGATGTCATCCACGGGGTATCTATCCAGCAGCGCATCGCCCGAGGTGGAACCCATGCTGCTTCGCTGCATGGATGGGGACAGTGCTATCCAACGCTGGATCATGCGCTAGCTGCCGAGACCCTCTTTCCTGGCTAAGTGAGTTGATCTGCTGCTGCTGCCGCTGGAATTTGAGTGCCAAGTCTGTGTGCGCTGATTCTAGGCCTTGAAGGCGTTCTACTTCCTGCTTCCTTTGCTCCTCCTCCAGCTTCCTCTTCTTCTCCTCCTCCATCTTCCTTCTCGCACGGCTTCGGTAGTCGGCTTTCCAGTCCGAAAATCCCTCATACCACGGAATAACGCCCTTGCCACGTGTTCTTCCTGGGTGTTCAGGATTTCCCAGGGCACACGTAAGCTCATCGTTCTCTCTGTTGGGCATGAACACCCCCTTTCGAGCATCTTCTATTGTTTCAAGTAACTTATCTTCGGCTCCTTTAAGACATGCCTTCTTCGAAACCTCGCCTGTCTTCGGGTCCAACTCCCCCCATGCGCATAGAACCAAGTTCTGCACCTGGGGGCCAGCTTAATGTAACTGGAGTGACCTGTGGAGCCTGCATCTCTAGCTCAAACTTATCCCACTTAGGTGTTGCCACCGCATAGCCACCTGGCCCCAGCCTATGGAACTGCTCCTTTTTTGCGGCATTGGCCTTGTTTTTTCTTGACTATTCCTTAGATAATTCTGATTCCTTGAATTTCACGAAAGCGGGCCAGTGTTCCCTTTGCTTCTCAAGTGTTCCTTGAATTCTGGAGTCTTCTTTCCTCCTTTGACATAGTTGGCCCATATAGTTTTCTTGTGGTTTCTGAATGCAGTTTCCATCTTCCTAAGAGCAGCGCCCTTGACTTTCTGCATATCTGCATCTGTGAAATGATCTGGTAGGGTGAAATGTTCCATGAGTTTTTCCCAGAGCAAAGATTTTGCTCTGTCGTCGATAAAAGTAAGATCTGGACATTTATTTGTTGGCTCTTTCCATTCTTGAAGGGAGATCGGGAGTTGGTCCTTCACAAGAACTCCGCACTGACGAACGAACTTGTTCGCAATGTTTTTAGGCGCTACTGGTTCGCCATCAGTTCTGATGGCATCGATGTTGTACTTTACGCCATCCTTCAACTTTTTGCCCGAGCCTCGCACTGTCCTGATGCCTGTAGAAGATTTGCTCGATCCGAAGGGTTGAAAGAAGAAAGATCGATTCATTAATGTATCTTCAAATCATTTAAAACATGTGATGATCACCAGATGCCTGCTTATATAAATATACCTTGTCGGTCTCTGTTATTTCAAGATCAACATTTTCGGCGTCATCAGAATCATAGTTCATGACTTCATCAATTCGGTCGTCGCGATCGAATATCATATCATCACCCTCCTCGATATCATCTCCCTCCCCGGTATTGTTCAAATATTGGGAGCCATCATCTTCTTCATTCTGATCATCTGGCTTGTGAGGGGAGCGTATGATCTCGAACAGGACCTCTTCTCCCTCTCTACCGGTGTTGTCCGCCATAGCTTTTATTTAACTAATCCATAAGAAATATAAAACAATTTAGTATTCAAATTACAATGCATGCATGCAATCAATAAGGAAAAACCGAATCATAGTACATAATATGCATCGTCTCGAATAATATATAATCTCGAATACATCATCTCGAATAATATATAATCTCGAATACATCGTCTCGAATATTATATATCAAATACATCACTATAGCTAGCTAGCTAATAAAGATCGAATACTATAGAATAATCTAGGCCACTCGCGGTTCCTGAGGTGCGAGCGGTGGACACCCAAAGAGAAGGAACCATCACAGGATCATAGCTCCAGTCATCTCTCCAAAGAACCTGCCAAGTATTGGAGAACCTGACGTCCATAGCAGCCATGTAGCAACGGACGTGCTCGTCCTCCTCCCTGACACGGCGAAGCACCACCTCCATCGGGGCCGGCTCCCTCCGCACCGAACGTGGCCCACGCGAACGCCACCAAAGGAGCTCAGTGTCGATGACGGGACCCGGGGCCGGGTTCCTCACCAAGCGGCGAGCCCTTGAAGGTAGCACCTCCCAGTGCCAGCCCGGCGGAGCCCAGTCCTGGACATGGGTCCTCTGAAGCAGGACGTCGTCGTGAACGAGTCGACGGCGAGGATGCGGGCCAGGCATCGTCGAGAACAAATACTATATGCCACAAAAGTAACATTTTTTATATCATTGGATTGTGATTTCTTATATGCAAATTCTAAATTTCTATAACTAAAATTATAAGAAACTAAAAAAACATTGATCATCGTCTAACAATTTGAAATTAATCTAATTCATCTAGCTAAAACTAGCATTTCTAAAATTTCTAACATTTCTATATAACTAACTTTTCTAACATTTCTATATAACTAACATTTCTATAACATTATTATATCTAAAACCATTGACACTATACTATTTGACAAAAAACCTTTGTATAAAAAACAGAAAAAATAGAGAAAAAAACTTTGAAATTATAACTAACATTTCTATATACTATTTGACATTAATCTAATATAATTAATTAATTCATCTAAAACCTTTGTATAAAAACAGAAAAAACTAAAAAAAAGAAAAATTGTGTGTGTGTGCGTGTGTGCACCTACGGCGCCGGCGGCACGGCAGCTTTGATTGGAGGGAGGAGAGGGGGAGAGGGGCTCATAGCACGGGCGAGGTCGAGGCGACGGCGACGGCGAGGTCCAGGCGACGAGGACGGCAAGGCGAGGTCCAAGGCGACGACGGCGGCGAGGCGAGGGGGCGGCGACGGGCCGGTGCGGCGACAGGGACGGGCCGGCGACGGGGGCAGCGCGGAGTCGACGGGGATGACGCGACAAGGACGGGGGCGGCGTGGATTCGGCGGGGACGGCGTGATGGGGGCAGCGACGGGGCATGGCGGGGCGGCGGCGTGATGTCAAAGCAGAGAGAAGTGGGAGATGAGAAACTGATTTTTTAAGTTTTTCTTATATAGGAGGCACCTTTAGTACCGGTTGGAGCCATCACCCGGTACTAAAGGCCTGCCTGGCCAAAACAGCCCTTTAGTACCGGGTGGTGGCTCCAACTGGTACTAAAGAGGTGGTCTTTAGTACCGGTTGAAGCCACCACCTGGTACTAATGGTCGTGCGCTGCCAGGCGAGGGGCGCAGAAGTTTAGTCCCACCTCACTAGCCGAGGGGCGCCCGCACCTGGTTATAAGCCCCGCCGTCGCTGCTATCTTGAGATCCTCTCAAAAGCAGGCTTTCTAGGCCTACCTCTGCTGCGATGCCCTGTTGGGCCTACTAGGCTAGCGGGCCTGCATCCTGGCCCAACTAGAGGTTGGGTTTCTAGTCGTATGCAGGCCTTGTGGCCCAGTAGGCGGGCTTTTTTATTTTTTATTTTTTTATTTTCTTCTTTATTTATTTTCTTTTATTTATTTCTGAGCTGTGTTTTGCTGTATTTAGAATTTATTTGTGAATATTTTTTATTTAGGTCCAAAAAATTACAAACTTTCTATTAGTGCAGTAGTTTTCAAATTTGAATTATTTGAAATTTGTGTGAATAACTTAACTTTAAAAATAGATTTTTCAGTGATTCTTTTTTCTTATGTTTAATAGTAGTGTGTTTTATCATTATATACAATTTGGTAATACTTAGGTTATTTAAGAAATGAAACGTCTTCGTAACAGATGAGTTTTCGTCTGTAACCCTGATACTTAGAAAGGGATTGTCCATTTTGTACACGAAGTGCATCTAGTTTTTGCCGTAACCCTCTCTACTTTTTTGAACATGCTATGTGGGTGAAATTATGATACCATGCCAACTTTCAACCTTTTCAGAGTTTATTTGAAGTGTTTTTCAATTGCAGGGTCATTTAGCTGAAAAATCAGTAAATGCATGAAAGAATTTGTTTGCACATAAAATTTCTTCGCCTTTCAAATGCCAAAACACATAAGTACCCTAACTATTACAAAGATTCCCTCCGATTTGTTCGAAGCGGGACTTTCCAGATATATAAGTTCGGAAACTCACTAGAGAAGAAAGTGATGGCAGTGAAGCCGATCACATCCCAGAGTGGGATCTTTGGGTGTGAAACTTTTTCTTCACGTGTGTCCCTTTGCGCCATAACCGTGGACAATCTTCATCATTTAACTGGATGCTCGGGTTAATATTCCCTGTGAATGGAGCAATTTCATCAAACTTTTCATAATCTTCTGACAAGTCTGTCTTGTCATCCACTCCCACGATGTTTCTTTTCCCTGAAATAACCATGTGGCGCTTTGGCTCATCGTATGATGCATTCGCTTCCTTATCTTTTCTTTTTCTCGGCTTGGTAGACATGTCCTTCACATAGAAAACCTGCGCCACATCATTGGCTAGGACGAATGGTTCGTCTGCATACGCAAGATTGTTGAGATCCACTGTTGTCATTTCGTACTGCGGGTCTTCCGTTACCCTGCCTCGTGTCATATTGACCCATTTGCACTGAAACAAAGGGACCTTCAAACCACGTCCATAGTCAAGTTCCCATATGTCCTCTATGTAACCATAATATGTTTCCTTTCCCGTCTTGGTTGCTGCATCAAAGCAGACACCACTGTTTTGGTTGGTGCTCTTCTTATCTTGGGCGATCGTGTAAAATGTATTCCCATTTATCTCGTACCCTTTGAAAGTCATTATATTCTAAGATGGTAACTGGGACAGCAAGTACATGTCATATTCAATAGCGGCGTCATGCATGGCACATGTCTGCAACCAACCGGCGAAAGTCCCCATTTTTTCACGTGTAATCCAGTTGTCAGACTGCTCCGGGTGTTTGGAGCATAGAAAAATCTTGTGTTCCTCCATATACGGAGCCACCAAGGCGGAATTCTGTAGAACTGTGTAGTGTGCTTGAGTGAGAGAATGCCTGTCCATACATATTATTTGATCCCCTACTAGCATGCCTTTTCCATCCAGTTTGCCCTTATGCCGCGATTCACGAACACCAATCGGCTTAAGGTCAGGAATAAAGTCAATACAAAACTCAATGACCTCCTCATTTTCATGGCCCTTGGAGATACTTCCTTCTGGCCTAGCACGGTTATGAACATATTTATTTAAGACTCCCATGAACCTCTCAAAGGGGAACATATTGTGTAGAAATATAGGACCCAAAATGTTAATCTCTTCGCATAGGTGAAATAGGACGTGCATCATGATGTTGAAGAAGGATGGTGGGAACACCAACTCGAAACTAACAAGACATTGCACCAAATCATTCTCTAACCTTGGTATGATTTCTGGATCGATTACCTTCTGAGAGATTGCATTGAGGAATGCACATAGCTTCACAATGGCTAATAGAATGTTTTCCAGTAGAAGCCCCCTCAATGCAACCGAAAGCAGTTGCGTTATAATCATGTGGCAGTCATGAGACTTTAGGTTCTGGAAATTTTTCTCTGCCATATTTATTATTCCCTTTATATTTGACGAGAAGCCAGATGATACCTTCATACTGAGCAGGCATTCAAAGAAGATTTCCTTCTCTTCTTTGGTAAGAGCGTAGCTGTCATGACCCTGATGTATGCCATCTTTTCCGTGCGTATGTTGTTGGTCCTCCCATGCCTCCAGTGTATCTTTTGTCTTCCCATACACGCGCAAGAAGCCAAGCAGGGTCATGCAAAGATTCTTCATCACGTGCATCACGTCGACTGTGGCACGGACCTCTAGGTCTTTCCAATAGGGCAGGTCCCAAAATATTGATTTCTTCTTCCACATGGATGCACGTACGTCAGCGTCATTCGGAACAGGTTGTCCGCCAGGACCCTTTCTAAAGATTACCTTCAAATCCTTGACCATATGATGTACATCAAAACCAGTACGGTGGCGAGGCTTCGTCCGGTGATCCGCCTCACCTTTGAAATGCTTGCCTTTCTTTCTTACGGGATGCCTGCTTGGAAGAAATCGACGATGTCCTAGGTACACATTCTTCCTACAATTATCCAAATATTTATTG
Organism: Triticum aestivum; assembly: GCF_018294505.1. NCBI lineage: Eukaryota > Viridiplantae > Streptophyta > Magnoliopsida > Poales > Poaceae > Triticum > Triticum aestivum. The sequence goes on along the minus strand of NC_057794.1, from coordinate 87,200,690 downwards.
TCAATATCATCCAAGCAGTGCGTGCATGCGCGGTATCCCTTGTTTGTCTGTCCTGAAAGGTTACTGAGAGCAGGCAATCATTGATGGTCACGAACAACAATGCCTTTAGGTCAAATTCTTCCTGTCTATGCTCATCCCGCACACGTACACTTGTTCCATTCCATAACTGTAAGAGTTCTTCAACTAATGGCCTTAGTTACACATCAATGTCGTTGCCGAGTTGCTTAGGGCCTTGGATGGGCACTCGCATCATAATGAACTTCCACTTCATGCACAACCAAGGAGGAAGGTTATAACAACATAGAGTCACAGGCTAGGTGCTATGGTTGCTGCTCTGCTCCCCAAAAGGATTAATGTCATCTGCGCTTAGACCAAACTATACGTTTCTTGCGTCACCTGCAAACTCCTTCTTGTACTTCTCTCTATTTTTCTCCATTGCGACCTGTCAGCGGGTACTCACAACTTTCCGTCTTTCTTACGGTCTTATCTGTTGCATCGCATCGCCTTGGCATGCTCTTTGTTTAGGAACAAACGTTTCAATCGTGGTATTATAGGAGCATACCACATCACCTTGGCAGGAATCTTCTTCCTGGGGCGTGATACGTCTCCGTCGTATATACTTTTCCAAACACTTTTGCCCTTGTTTTGGACTCTAACTTGCATGATTTGAATGGAACTAACCCAGACTGACGCTGTTTTCAGCAGAATTGCCATGGTGTTATTTTTGTGCAGAAATAAAAGTTCTCGGAATGACCTGAAAATCAATGGAGATTATTTTTGGAATATATAAAAAATACTGGAAGAAGAATCCACGTCAGGGGGCGCACACCCTGTCCACGAGGGTGGGGGTGCGCCTACCCCCTGGGCGCGCCCCCTGCCTCGTGGGCCCCCTGATGCTCCACCGACCTGAACTCCAACTCCATATATTCACTTTCAGGGAGAAAATAAATCAGGGAGAAGGATTCATCGCATTTTACGATATGGAGCCGCCGCCAAGCCCTAAACTCTCTCGGGAGGGCTGATCTGGAGTCCGTTCGGGGCTCCGGAGAGGGAAATCCGTCGCCATCGTCATCATCAACCTTCCTCCATCACCAATTTCATGATGCTCACCGCCGTGTGTGAGTAATTCCATCATAGGCTTGCTGGACGGTGATGGGTTGGATTAGATTTATCATGTAATCGAGTTAGTTTTGTTAGGGTTTGATCCCTAGTATCCACTATGTTCTGAGATTGATGTTGCTATGACTTTGCTATGCTTAATGCTTGTCACTAGAGCCCGAGTGACATGATTTCAGACCTGAACCTATTATGCTTTCATGAATATATGTGAGTTCTTGATCCTATCTTGCAAGTCTGTAGTCAGCTATTATGTGTTATGATCCGTTAACCCCGAAGTGACAATAATTAGGACCATTACCGGTGATGACCGTAGTTTGAGGAGTTCATATATTCACTATGTGTTAATGCTTTGGTCCGGTACTCTGTTAAAAGGTGGCCTTAATATCCCTTAGTTTCCAATGGGACCCCGCTGCCACGGGAGGGTAGGACAAAAGATGTCATGCAAGTTCTTTTCCATAAGCATGTATGACTATATTCGGAATACATGCCTACATTACATTGATGAACTGGAGCTAGTTCTGTGTCACCCTATGTTATAACTGTTGCATGATCGATCGCATCTGACATAATTATCCATCACTGATCCATTATCTATGAGCCTTTCCTATATTGTTCTCCGCTTATTTACTTTTCCGTTGCTACTGTTACAATCACTATAAAACCAAAAATATTAGTTTTGCTACCGTTACCACTATTATCATATTACTTTTCTACTAAATACCTTGCTGCAGATATAAAGTTTCCAGGTGTGGTTGAATTGACAACTCAGCTGCTAATACTTGAGAATATTCTTTGGCTCCCCTTGTGTCGAATCAATAAATTTGGGTTGAATACTCTACCCTCGAAAACTGTTGTGATCCCCTATACTTGTGGGTTATCAAGACTATTTTCTGGAGCCGTTGCCGGGGAGCATAGCTCTATTCTTCGAGTCACTTGGGATTTATATCTGTTGATCACTATGAATAACTTGAAAGATCAAAGAACCAAGATTTTTCCGTCAACTACAAGGGGAGGTAAGGAACTGCCATCTAGCTCTGCACTTGATTCATCTTCTGTTTTGAGTAAACTTGCGACACCTACTCCTGCTATTCGTTCTGATATGTCACACGTTATTAATGATGCCACTTCTACCTTGCATGATACTTATGATGAAACTACTTCTATGCTTGATAATACTATGCCACTAGGTGAATTTCTTGATGAACAACTTGCTAGGGTTAGAGAGAATGAAATTATTGAAACTGATAATATTGATGAAAGTGATGATGAAGATTCTCCCCTTAGATATGAATTGCCTGTTGTGCCTGAGGGTTATGTTATGGATGAAGAAACTGCTAGAGACTTTCTTGCTTGCAATGATAGATCTGATCTTAAGAAATTATTAGCTAAGCTTAAAGAAAAGTCTTTGAATGCTAGAATGAAATATGACCCTGCTTTTGCTACTTCACCTATCTTTATTACTGATAAGGATTATGATTTCTCTATCGATCCTGAGTTAATTACTTTGGTTGAATCTGATCCTTTCTATGGTTATGAATCTGAAATTGTTGTGGCACATCTCACTAAATTAAATGATATAGCCACCCTGTTCACTCATGATGAGAAAACTCGCTATTACTTTATCCTTAAGTTGTTTCCGTTCTCATTAAAGGGTGATGCTAAAACATGGTTTAATTCTCTTGATCCTGGTTGTGTGCGTAGTCCCCAAGATATGATTTTTTGCTCCTCTGCTAAATATTTCCCCGCTCATAAGAAACAAGCCACTTTAAGGGAAATATATAATTTTGCGCCAATTGAAGAAGAGAGTCTCCCACAAGCTTGGGGGAGGCTTCTCCGATTACTTAATGCTTTGCCTGATCATCCTCTCAAGAGAAGTGAAATACTTGATATCTTTTATAATGGACTAACCGATGCTTCCAGAGACTACCTATATAGTTGTGCTGGTTGTGTTTTTAGAGAAAGAACTGTTGATCAAGTTGAATTGCTATTGAATAATATGTTGACTAATGAAAACAATTGGACACTTCCTAAACCAACTGCTAAGCCAACTCCGAAGAAAAGGGGTATTCTATTTCTCAGTCCTGAAGATATGCAAGAGGCAAAGAAATCTATGAAAGAAAAAGGTATTAAAGGTGAATATGTTAAGAATTTACCACCTATTGAAGAAATACATGGTCTTGATAAACCGACACAGGTAGTAAAGGTAAATTCTCTCTATAGATTTGATAAATGTGAAATCCCATTTACTAAGTTTGCTAGCCAATGCTTAGATGAGTTTGATGACTTTATGGTTAAACAAGAAAACTTCAATGCTTATGTTGGTAGACAATTGAAATACAATGCTTATATGCTTGAAAACTTGAGTGATTATATGGCTAGTGTTACAGGTGAACTTAAACTTATTAGTAAACATGCTTCTATGGTTACCACTCAAGTAGAACAAGTGCTTAAAGCTCAGAATGATTTGCTCAATAAATTAAATAATAAGAAAAATGATATTGCTATTAGAGTTATGACTAGAGGGGGTAAAATGACTCAGGAACCTTTGTATCCTGAGGGCCACCCTAAGGTAATTGAGCAAGATTCTCAGAGAACTAATATTGATGCACCTAGTTCTTCTAAGAAGAAGAAAAGGAAAAATGATAGGACTTTGCATACTTCTAGTGAACCTGTTGTTGACACACCTGAGAATCTCAATGATATTTCTATTTCTGATGCTGAAACACAATCTGGTAATGAACATGAACCTAGTGATAATGTAAATGATGATGTTCATGTTGATTCTCAACCTAGCAATGATAATGATGTAGTGATTGAACCTACTGTTGATCTTGATAACCCACAATCAAAGAATCAATGTTATGATAAGAGAGATTTTGTTGCTAGGAAGCACGGTAAAGAAAGAGAACCATGGGTTCAGAAACCCATGCCTTTTCCTCCTAAACCATCCAAGAAAAAGGATGATGAGGATTTTGAGCGCTTTGCTGAAATGATTAGACCTATCTTTTTGCGTATGCGTTTGACTGATATGCTTAACATGAATCCTTATGCTAAGTACATGAAAGAAATTGTTACAAATAAAATAAAGATATCGGAAGCTGAAATTTCCACCATGCTTGCTAATTACATTTTTTAGGGTGGAATACCAAAGAAACATGGAGATCCAGGAGTACCAACTATACCATGTTCCATTAAAAGAAACTATGTTAAAACTGCTTTATGTGATCTTGGAGCCAGTGTTAGTGTTAAGCCTCTCTCCTTATATCGTAGACTTGATTTGAATAATTTGACACCTACTGAAATATCTTTGCAAATGGCTGATCAATCAACTGCTATACCTGTTGGTATTTGTGAGGATGTGCCTGTCATGGTCGCAAATGTTAGTATTTTAACGGACTTTGTTATTCTTGATATTCCCGAGGACGATAGTATGTCGATTATCCTTGGTAGACCCTTTTTGAATACTGTAGGGGCTATTATTGATTGCAACAAAGGAACTGTCACTTTTCATGTTAATGGTAATGAGCATACGACACACTTTCTGAGGAAACAACCTCAAGTCCACAGTATCAATTCTATTGGAAAAATTTCAACAATCACCATTGAAGGTTTTGAATTTCCTCTTCCTATTGTCAAGAAGAAATATGATATTCTTATTGTTGGGGATGTGCATATCCCCGTTGAGGTAACCTAGTGTTATTTGAAATTTCTCCGGTTTCATGTTATTCGAAATGAGTTTGTTAACAAGACCTGATCAACCTTGTTAGTGGATTCCTTTTGATGAGCATGAGATGGATGAAGTTAGAAGGCACAACTTTCTATACCCTCCTTTTACTTTCTGTTATTTATATTAAATAAAGCAAAAATAGTAATTTCTGTCTGTTTTCTGAATTATCCATGCAATAAAAAATACCCCAAAAATAAAAGTTCTCCAAATGCCCTAAAAATTAAATATGATTTTTTCTAGAATATTTGAGAATATCTGGCACTGAGAACACAACAGGGGGAGCAGCCACGTGCCCATGAGGGTGGAGGGCGCGTCCCCTGCCTTATGGACCCCACGTGGTTCCCCTCCACTTATCCTTGCACCCACACACTTTGTATTGCTCCAGAAAAAATCACTAGCCAGCTCAAACCCGAGTTCTTGCTCATCTTGCTGCCATTTTCGATCTCCTTGCTCAAAGCTCCTCTCACAAACCTGCTTTGGGGGATTGTTCTTTGGTATGTGACTCCTCCAATGGTCCAATTAGTTTTTGTTCTAGTGCTTTATTTATTGCAAAATTTGGCTGCTTAGGTGACCCTATTCTTGAGATTGCATGTCAAATTTGTGTGGCCAAAAGTAGTTTTAATGCATGATATGGCCTCTAGACACTTGTAGGAGTAGTCGCTATCAATTTTGTTGAGTTTGGTTCACTTTTATTTTAAGTTACTAAAAATTTCAGAAATTTTCAGAAAAAGTTGAAGAGATTTTTGAGGGGCTCATCGAGTCGAAGCTCGAAGGATAAGCAATGTGAAGAGAACAAGAAGCCCAAGTATAATCTCCCTCGTACTGTGGAGGTTCGGCCATGTGAATGGCCTTGTGATGAGTTCTTGAGAGAAGCTGGGATTCATGAAGATTTTTATCATTTGGCTGAGAATGCAGGCCTCACCGCCTTCCTCCACGACCAGCGTGAAACAGTACCTCTTACTCACTAATACTTTGTGCAAAATTTTCATTTCCATGCTAGGAGATCACCACCTTCGGTGGAATTTTATTTATATGATGTGCATAAGGAGATGTCAATTTATGATTTTTGTCGGGTCTGTTTGATACCCTTTGAGGGAAGCATCGAGGAACCACATCGTAATGACATGGAGGGATTTATTGATATGATTGCTGTAGGGGAAACGAGGAAAGTTTCCGATGCGAGAATCACTGGCATACATTTTCCTATTCTACGTTACTTCACAATATTTGCTAGTAGATGCTTAATTGGTCGCGGGAACTGTGGAAACCTTAGTGCCCCTGATATTGTAATTTTGCGCCATGCCTTGTTTCAGGATACTACCTTAAGTTTAGGCGCTATTGTTGCTAAACGGTTAAATCTGAACCGTACTAAGGGCCCCGTCCTCGGAGGCATCTTTGCCTCGCGCCTTGCTGCACACTTTAACATACTTATCAGGTATTATGAGAAATAGGAAAAGTTGATGCCTCCTATTGCTCTAGGTTATAAGAGTATGGTAGCACATGAGTTTATTGTTAAGGATAAGAATAAGACATTCAAATATAAATTGATATTTAACAAAAAATATTATGAGTTCATTACCTTGCCTGCACCCTCTTTGTTTAACATATTTTCAGGCATATACCTTGTTCCGCCGGAGGCCATTCATGCCTACCGGAGCCAGATGTCAGCTGCAGAGCCGAAGCCACCATCTGACCCTCACCGTCAGTCCATTTATCAGTGGAATCCGGAGGAGATCACCAGCCAGTGGCAATCTGAGGACCCTTCTCAGTACGACCCCAACTACAGTTTTGATCCATGGGCATAGACCAACTTAGGCCAAAAGCCTAAGCTTGGGGGAGTACGTATTTCTCACCGACATTACATTCATGTTCATACACTCATGCCAGTTGTCGGTGCTCATACTTTTTCATTGTACCATCCATGCTAGTTTATCTTCTTTTAAGCTTTCTTCTTGTGTGTTTGAAAAACCTTAAGAAAAACAAAAAAAATATTAGTTGTAGCTTTTAGTTAGTTTACTTTCCATGCCTGTAGTGGTAGTAATTAGGAGAAAACCCAAAAAGATTTCTCGTTCTTCTTTCGCTTGTTGGGAGCTTTCCCGTGTAAGAGTTTTATTTCTTTTCTTTCATTTGGGGGTCGAGAGGAGAAGCCATAATGAAAATGTTGAGTGGCTCTCATATGCATTACTATTGATCTAACAAAGAGCTCATATTACCTTGTCTTCTCCCTTGAATTGAATGCTTGCAGATTCCAGCTTAGTCCAATGCACGTGCACTATTATTATTTTCCACAATATTCAGTCGTGCAAGTGAAAGGAAATAAGGATGATTATATGATGAACTAATTGAGATGAGAAAAGCTGGTATAAACTCGACCTCTCTTATTTTTGTAAATATGATTAGTTCTCGTTCCTGATTCAGCCTATTATGAAAGAAACATGTTTGCAATGACAATTAGAGATTGTAGTTTCTTATGCCATGCTTAATTAGCTAGGAGTTTATAATGCTTTACCTTGAGTGCCAACATGCTATTAAAATGGTTATGATGTGGTATGATAGGGTGGTATCCTCCTTTGAACGATTCGAGTGGCTTGACTTGGCACATGTTCACGCATGTAGTTGAAACAAAATCAACATAGCATCCACGATATTTATGTTCATGGTGCATTATATCCTACTCATGCTTGCATTCGGTGTTGATTAATTTTAATGCATGTTCATGACCGTTGTCACTATTTAGCTGGTCACTTCCTAGTCTTTTTCTAGCCTTCACTTGTACTAAGCGGGAATACTGCTTGTGCATCCAATTCCATAAACCCCAAAGTTATTCCATATGAGTCCACCATACCTACCTATATACGGTATCTACATGCCGTTCCAAGTAAATTTGTATGCTGGCTTTACGTATTTACAACAACAAGAGCAAACAGAGTTTGTAAAAGTTTTTCTTTATCACTTTCAGTTTATCAACTCAATTGCTTGAGGACAAGCAAAGGTTTAAGCTTGGGGGAGTTGACACGTCTCCGTCGTATCTACTTTTCCAAACACTTTTGCCCTTGTTTTGGACTCTAAATTGCATGATTTCAATGGGACTAACCCGGACTGACGTTGTTTTCAGCAGAATTGCCATGGTGTTATTTTTGTGCAGAAATAAAAGCTCTCGGAATGACCTGAAAATCAACGGAGATTATTTTTGGAATATATAAAAAATACCGGAAGAAGAATCGACGTCAGAGGGCCCACACCCTGTCCACGAGGGTGGGGGTGCGCCTACCACCCTGGGCGCGCCCCCTGCCTCGTGGGCCCCCTGACGCTCCACCGACCTCAACTCCAACTCCATATATTCACTTTCGGGGAGAAAAAAATCAGGGAGAAGGATTCATCGCATTTTACGATATGGAGCCGCCGCCAAGCCCTAAAATCTCTCGCGAGGGCTGATCTGGAGTCCGTTAAGGGCTCCGGAGAGGGGAATCCGTCGCACGTCATCATCAACCTTCCTCCATCACCAATTTCTTGATGCTCACCGCCGTGTGTGAGTAATTCCATCATAGGCTTGCTGGACGGTGATGGGTTGGATGAGATTTATCATGTAATCAAGTTAGTTTTGTTAGTGTTTGATCCCTAGTATCCACTATGTTCTGAGATTGATGTTGCTATGACTTTGCTATGCTTAATGCTTGTCACTAGGGCCCGAGTGCCATGATTTCAGATCTGAACCTATTATGTTTTCATGAATATATGTGAGTTCTTGATCCTATCTTGCAAGTCTATAGTCACCTATTATGTGTTATGATCCGTTAACCCTGAAGTGATAATAATCGGGACCGTTACCGGTGATGACCGTAGTTTGAGGAGTTCATGTATTCACTATGTGTTAATGCTTTGGTCTGATAATGTATTAAAAGGAGGCCTTAATATCCCTTAGTTTCCAATAGGACCCCGCTGCCACGAGAGGGTAGGACAAAAGATGTCATGCAAGTTCTTTTCCATAAGCACGTATGACTATATTCAGAATACATGCCTACATTACATTGATGAACTGGAGCTAGTTCTGTGTCACCCTATGTTATAACTATTGCATGATCGATCGCATCTGACATAATTATCCATCACTGATCCATTGCCTACGAGCTTTTCCTATATTGTTCTCCGCTTATTTACTTTTTCATTGCTACTGTTACAATCACTATAAAACTAAAAATATTACTTTTGCTACCGTTACCACTACTATCATATTACTTTGCTACTAAATACCTTGCTACAGATATTAAGTTTCCTGGTGTGGTTGAATTGACAACTCAGTTGCTAATACTTGAGAATATTCTTTGGCTCCCCTTGTGTCGAATCAATAAATTTGGGTTGAGTACTCTACCCTCAAAAACTGTTGCGATCCCCTATACCCCTCGACATCACCAGGGTCATCGCGGCTGATCTTACAGCGCAATGCGCCACATACCGGGCACGCATTCAAATCCGCGTACTCACCGCGGTAGAGGATGCAGTCATTAGGGCATGTATGTATCTTTTGCACCTCTAACCCTAGAGGGCAGACATCCTTCTTTGCTTCGTACGTGCTCTCGGGCAATTCGTTGTCCTTTGGAAGCATCTTCTTTAACTTTACCAGCAACTTTCCAAGTGCCTTGTCAGATACACCATTCTCTGCCTTCCATTGCCCTAATTTCAGTGTGGTGCCCAGCTTTTTATTGTCAGTTTCGCAATTTGGGTACAACAATTTCTTGTGATCCTCTAATATGCGCTGCAACTTCTTCTTCTCCTTTGCACTTTCACAGTTTCTCTGTGCATCGGCAATGGCCCAACCTAGATCATCAGTTGGCTCATCTGATGCCTCTTATTCATCTTCTTCCCCCATTGTTGTATCATCGTATTCAGGGAACCCATGGCCAGGATAGCTATCGTCGTCCTCTTCTTCTTCATTTTCTTCCATCACAACCCCTCTTTCTACTTGCTTGGTCCAAACAATATAGTGGGGCATGAAACAGGACTCAAACAGGTGGACGTGAATGGTTCTTGAGTTAGAGTAATTGTGATCATTCTTACAGCCAACACATGGACAAGGCATAAACCATCCGCCCGCTTGTTTGCCCGAGCCGCAATCAAAAAAGTATGCACGCCCTCAATGAACTGGGGAGAGCATCGGTCATCGTACATCCATTGCCGGCTCATCTTCATTACACAACACCGAATAGACCAAAGTAATACAAGTTCATACAATACTTATTCTCATAAAGCAAGCATATAAATAACTCTCTAGCTAAAGAATTTAAATGCAACAACAAATGTGATCAAGATCGCAACTAAGGTAATAATTGATCCAACAGCTTAATGATACCAAGCCTCACTATCAATGGCATATTTTCTAATCTTTCTTATCTTCAAGCGCATTTTCTCCATCTTGATCTTGTGATCATCAACGGCAACATGCAACTCCAATTACATCTTCTCCCCCTCAATTCTTTTCAATTTTTCTTTCAAATACTTATTTTCTCTTTCAACTAAATTTAACCTCTCGACAATAGGGTCGGTTGGAATTTCCGGTTCACATACCTCCTAGATAAAAATGTCTATGTCAACTTGATGGGCATAATTTTTCATAAACACGAAATGCAACAAGATAGTTATAAAATAAAATATACCACATCCGAATCATAACCCGGACGAGGGCCGGTAGGGATGGATATCAAAACCATGGCACTATGAATAACAAACAATGTGCGGGTAAGATAATTATACAAGTAACTATATATCTAAATCACACAAACATGATTTTTTGTATAAAAAAGATGAGAACAAGAGGCTCACCCCACAAGGTGGTGCCGGTGACAAGACGGTGCGGACGATCGACGGTGGTTAGGACGGCGACGGGAAGGCACTAATTAAACCACACCTACATATGAAAACTAAGAGTTATTTTGAGCTCAGATTGCATATAAATCAAATAATCTACCACATTTAATTCCTCCAAATTTACTAAAACCCACGAATTAATGACTATATAAAGCATTGCAAAAGCTAATCTAGCAATGAGAGATGAATGGGCAAAGTTGCTTACCTTTGTGATCACTTGAATGGATGGGGGCCTTCAAATCTTGACAAAATTTGGGCAAAATGTGAGATGAGCTCAAGGTAGAGGGGGAAGAACATAGAGGAGAGGGGAAAGGGGAAAACAGAGAGAGCTCGATCGCGGGTGGATGAAGGGTTGATATAGGACGACCTTTAGCACCGGTTCGTGCCACGAACCGGTAATAAAGGTGCTGGAGGGGCCCCAGACTGACAACATCCTACCACCACTCTCTTTAGTACTGGTTCGTGGCACGAACCGGTGCTAAAGATTCGCCACGAACCGGTACTAATGAGAGCGACCCAGCTAGCCGTTGGAACCGGCACTAATGATCACATTAGTGCCAGCTCAATTACAAACCAGGACTAATGAGCTGAACATTTGAACCTTTTTCTACTAGTGCTAAAATAACACCAAAGCAAATTCAGATTCATAATATTCAATCCAACACAAAGAAAATAAAAGAGTGCCCCAAGATTTCTACCGGAGAAACAAAGACAAGAACGTGCATCAACCCCTATGCATAGATTACCCCAGTGTCACCTCGAGAATCCATGAGTTGAGTGCCAAAACATATATCAAGTGAATCAATACGATACCCCATTGTCACCACGAGTATTCATATGCAAGACATATATCAACTGCTCTCAAATCCATAAAAGTATTCAATCTGATAACAATGAAATCTTAAACAGAAAAATCAATTCATCACAACAAGATAGAGAGGGAAAAACACCATATGATACGACTATATTAACAAAGCCCGCGATACATCAAGATCGTGACATCTCAAGAACACGAGAGAGAGAGAGAGAGATTAAACACATAGCTACTGGTACAAACCCTCAGCCCCGAGGGTGGACTACTCCCTCCTCACCATGGTGTCCACCGGGATGATGAAGATGGCCACCGGAGATGATTCCCCCCTCTAGCAGGGTGCCGGAAAGGGTCTAGATTGGTTTTTGGTGGCTACAGAGCCTTGCGGCGGCGGAAATTCTGATCTAGGTTAACCCCGATGGTTTTTGGAATTTGGGGGAATTTATAGGGTAAAGAGGGGGTGTGGGAGGCCACCAAGGTGGGCACAACCCACCTGGGCGCGCCTGGGCCCCCAGGCACGCCCTGGTGGGTTGTGCCCCCTCGGGGCACCCCCCAAGTGCTTTGGCCCATCTTGGGTGTTCTGGTCCATAAAAAATCTCCAAAAGGTTTTGCAGTGTTTGGACTCCGTTTGATATTGATTTCCTATGATGTAAAAAACAAGCAAAAAACAGCAACTGGCACTGGGCACTGGGTCAATAGGTTAGTCCCAGAAAATGATATAAAGTTGCTATAAAATGATTGTAAAACATCCAAGAATGATAATAAAACTACATGAATGCTTCATAAATTATAGATACATTGGAGACGTATCAATACGGCACTAGCTCCAATTCATCAATATAATGTAGGCATGTATTCCGTAAATAGTCATACGTGCTTATGGAAAGAACTTGCATGACATATTTTGTCCTACCCTCCCATCGCAGCGGGGTCCTATTGGAAACTAAGGGATATTAAGGTCTCATTTTAATAGAGAATTGAAACAACACATTAACACACGATGAATACATGAAGTCCTCAAACTACGATCATCACCGAGAGTGGACCTGACTATTGTCACTCCGGGGTTGCCGGATCATAACATGTACTAGGTGACTATAACTTGCAAGATCGGATCTAGAACATGGATATAATGGTGATAATGTAAACGGTTCAGATTAAAATCATGGCATCCAGGCCCAAAGTGACAAGCATTAAGCATGGCAAAGTCATAGCAACATCAATCTTAGAACAGAGTGGATACTAGGGATCAGATCCTAACAAAACTAACTCGATTACATGATGAATCTCATCCAACTCCTCACCGACCAGCGAGCCTACGAAGGAATCACTCACTCTCGGTGGGGAGCATCATGGAATTTGCGATGGATAAGGGTTGGTGATGACGAAGAACGAAGACTCCCCTCTTCGGAGCCCCAAATGGACTCCAGATCTAGCCTCCCGATGAAGAACAGGAGGTGATGGTGGCTCCGTCTCGTGGATCGCGATAATTCTTTCTCCCTAATTTGTTCTGGAAAAATAGGTATTTATGGAGTTGGAATCACGGTCTGCGGGGCCACCAGGTGGGGACAACCCACCTGGGCGCGCCAGGAGGGGGCGCCCTGGTGGGTTGTGCCCACCCAGGTGCCCCCTCCGGTGGGTCTTGGCTCTAGAAATTCTTGTTTATTGTATAAAAATTCCTCGCAAAGTTTCGTTCCATTCCAAGAACTTTTATTTCTGCACAAAAACAACACCATGGTTGTTCTGCTGAAAACGGCGTCAGTCTGTGGTTAGTTTCATTCAAATCATGCAAATCAGAGTCCAAAACAAGAGAAAAAGCATTAGGAAAAGTAGATGCGTCGGAGACATATCAACTCCCCCAAGCTTAAACCTTTGCTTGTCCTCAAGAAATTCAGTTGATAAACTAAAAGTGAAAAAGAAAAACTTTTACGAACTCTTTTGCTCTTGTTTGCATAAAATAAGCTTAAACATCACCTAGGTTTTCAGCAAACATTATAACTAACCATGCCGGCAATAACTCTTAGAGATTATATTAACTCATATCGATGACATAATCAGCTAGCGAGCAATGATAATATATCTCAAACAGCAACACGTTGTCAAAACAACCATGATATAATATGACAATAGTGGTATCTCGCTAGCCCTTTCTGAGACTACAAAACATAAGTGCAGAGCACCTTCAAAGTCTAAGCAGCGACTAAACATTGTAATTCATGGTAGAAAAGATCCAGTCATGATGCACCCAATATTAGCTACACACAATGCATAAGTCATGACAGCAGTGCTCTCAGGTTCTGGCGCTTGTTTTAGAAGGTGATGATACAACATAAAAGTAAATAAATAGTCCCTTCGCAGAGGGAAGCAGTGATTTGCAGAGCTGCCAGAGCTCAAGTTTTTAAAGCAGAGGTAAATGATATTTTGAGACATGCACCCTCATTTACTTCACGACTATTACTTATCAATATCTTCCATGCTAAGCATGCTAGTGGTGGTTCCCAAGCGATAATATTAAAGGTTTTGACTCCATTGGGAGTTTTTGTTTGATTATTTGTAAGCTTTTCTGTTTGCAGTTTGGGACTGAGCATCCCTATTACCGCCCTTTTCTCGTGCGATGGCGAGTGAATAAACACTCGCCCTGAGAATAACCCTCTTAGCATGGAAGATACCGACCACCTCCCGTCGTTCCATGAACGATCCAGGCACACAAAAAGGATATTTTTTAGAAGTTTTTAGAGGTGGCACATGCAAATTTACTTAGGACAGCAGGGTAATACCGCATAGAGGTAGGTATGGTGGACTCATCTGGAATAAATTTTGGGTCCAAGGTTTTCTATGTACAAGCAGAATTCCCACTTAGTATAGGTGAAGGCTGACAATTAGATTGAGATATGAACACCATGAACATAAATATCATAGAGGATATGTTGGTTTTGATTCAACTGCATGCATGAACATGTGCCAAGTCAAGCCACCCGAACATTCAGAGGAGGATACCATATCATCATACTACATCACAATCATTTTAATGCAATGCTGATATCCAAGATAAATCATTATCCACTCCTAGCTAGTTATGCATGGCATGAGAAACTATAATATCTAATTGTCATTGCAAACATGTTTAATCATAATGGGCTGAATCATGGATACTAGGTTAAACATATTTACACAAACAGAACAAGTCGAGTTCATACTCGTTTCTCTCTGCCACGACCAGTTCATCAAATATCGTCATTATTGCCTTTCACTTGCACGACCGAACTGAAGGAAATATGCCCTAGAGGCAATAACAAAGTTCTTATTTATTTCCTTATTTCATGATAAATGTTTATTATTCATGCTAGAATTGTATTAACCGGAAACATAATACATGTGTGAATACATAGACAAACATATTGTCACGGTATGGCTCTACTTGACTAGCTCATTGATCAAAGATGGTTAAGTTTCCTAACCATAGACATGAGTTGTTATTTGATCAATGGGATCACATCATTAGGAGAATGATGTGATTGACTTGACCCATTCCGGATGCTTAGCACTTGATTGTTTTTGTTTACTGCTATTGCTTTCTTCATGACTTATACATGTTCTTATGACTATGAGATTATGCAACTCCTGAATACCGGAGGAACACTTTGTGTGCTCCCAAACGTCACAAAGTAACTGGGTGATTATAAAGGTGCTCTACAGGTGTCTCCGATGGTACTTGTTGAGTTGGCATAGATCAAGATTAGGATTTGTCACTCCGATTGTCGGAGAAGTATCTCTGGGCCCTCTCGGTAATGCGCATCACTATAAGCCTTGCAAGCAATGCAACTAATGAGTTAGTTGCAGGATAGTGCATTACGAATCGAGTAAAGAGACTTGCCGGTAACGAGATTGAACTAGGTATTGGGATACCGACGATCGAATCTCGGGCAAGTAACATACCGATGACAAAGAGAACAACATATAGTGTTATGCGGTTTGACCGATAAAGATCTTTGTAGAATATGTAGGAACCAATATGAGCATCCAGGTTCCGGTATTGGTTATTGACCGGAGACATGTCTTGGTCATGTCTACATAGTTCTCAAACCCATAGGGTCCGCACGCTTAAAGTTCTGTGATGATCGGTTTTACGAGTTTATATGTTTTGATGTACCAAAGGTAGTTTGGAGTCCCGGATATGATCACGGACATGACAATGAGACTCGAAATGGTCCAGACATAAAGATTGATATATTGGAAGCCTACATTTGGACATCGGAAGAGTTTCGGGTAAAATCAGGATTTTACCGGAGTACCGGAGGGGGTTATCGGAACCCCCGGGGGCTAATGTGCCTTGTTGGGCCATAAGGGAAAGAGAGAGGGGCCGGCCTAGGGCAGGCAGCGCGCCCCTCCCTCTGGTACGAATTGGACTAGGAGAGGGGGGAGCGGCGCCCCCTTTCCTTCTCTTTCTTCCCACTTCCTTCCCCCTCCTAGTAGGAGTCCTACTCCTACTAGGAGGAGGACTCCTCCTGGCGCGCCAATAGGGGCCGGCCGGCCTCCTTCCCTTGCTCCTTTATATACGGGGGCAGGGGGCACCCCTAGACACACAAGTTGATCCACGTGATCATATTCTTAGCCGTGTGCGGTGCCCCTTCCACCATATCCTCGATAATATTGTAGCGGTGCTTAGGCGAAGCCCTGCGACGGTAGTACATCAAGATCGTCACCACACCATCGTGCTGACAGAACTCTTCCCTGACACTTTGCTAGATCGGAGTCCGGGGATCGTCATCGAGCTGAACGTGTGCTAGAACTCGGAGGTGCCGTAGTTTCGGTGCTTGATCGGTCGGGCCGTGAAGACGTACGACTACATCAACCGCGTTGTCATAACGCTTCCGCTGTCGGTCTACAAGGGTACATAGATCACACTCTCCCCTCTCGTTGCTATGCATCACCATGATCCTGCGTGTGCGTAGGATTTTTTTGAAATTACTACGTTCCCCAACAGTGGCATCCGTGCCTGGTTTTATGCGTAGATGTTATATGCGCGAGTAGAACACAAGTGAGTTGTGGGTGATACAAGTCATACTGCTTACCAGCATGTCATACTTTGGTTCGGCGGTATTGTTGGATGAAGCGGCCCGGACGGACATTACGCGTACGCTTACGCCGAGACTGGTTCTACCGACGTGCTTTGCACATAGGTGGCTGGCGAGTGTCAGTTTCTCCAACTTTAGTTGAACTGAGTGTGGCTACGCCCGGTCCTTGAGAAGGTTAAAATAGCACTAACTTGACGAACTATCGTTGTGGTTTTGATGCGTAGGTAATAACGGTTCTTGCTCAGCCCATAGCAGCCACGTAAAAATTGCAATAATAAAGTAGAGGACGTCTAACTTGTTTTTGCAGGGCATGTTGTGATGTGATATGGTCAAGACATGATGCTATATTTATTGTATGAGATGAGCATGTTTAGTAACGGAGTTATCTGCAACAGGCAGGAGCCATATGGTTGTCGCTTTATTGTATGCAATGCAATCGCCCTATAATTGCTTTACTTTATCACTAAGCGGTAGCGATAGTCGTAGAAGCAATAGTTGGCGAGACGACAGTGATGCTATGATGGATATCAAGGTGTCACGCCGGTGACGATGGTGATCATGACGGTGCTTCGGAGATGGATCACAAGCACAAGATGATGATGGCCATATCATATCACTTATATTGATTGCATGTGATGTTTATCCTTTATGCATGTTATTTTGCTTTGTTTGACGCTAGCATTATAAGATGATCTCTCACTAAATTTCAAGATAAAAGTGTTCTACCTGAGTATGCACCGTTTCCAAAGTTCGTCGTGCTGAGACACCACGTGATGATCGGGTGTGATAAGCTCTACGTCCATCTACAATGGGTGCAAGCCAGTTTTGCACACGCAGAATACTCAGGTTAAACTTGACGAGCCTAGCATATGCAGATATGGCCTTGGAACGCTAAGACCGAAAGGTCGAGCATGAATCATATAGTATATATGATCAACATAGTGATGTTCACCATTGAAAACTACTCCATCTCACGTGATGATCGGTTATGGTTTAGTTGATATGGATCACGTGATCACTTAGATGGTTAGAGGGATGTCTATCTAAGTGGGAATTCTTAAGTAATATGATTATTTGAACTTAAATTAAACATGAACTTAGTACCTGATAGTATTTTTCTTATCTATGTTGTTGTAGATAGATGGCCCGTGCTGTTGTTCTGTTGAATTTTAATGCGTTCCTTGAGAAAGCAAAGTTGAAAGATAATGGTAGCAATTACACGGACTAGGTCCGTAACTTGAGGATTATCCTCATTGCTGCACAGAAGAATTACATCCTAGAAACACATCTGGGTGCCGGGCATGCTGCAGATGACGTTAAGAACGTCTGGCAGAGTAAAGCCGATGACTACTCGATAGTTCAGTGTGCCATGCTTTACAGCTTAGAACCGGGACTTTAACGACGTTTTGAACGTCATGGAGCATATGAGATGTTCCGGGAGTTGAAGTTCATATTTCAAGCAAATGCCCGGATTGAGAGATATGAAGTCTCCAATAAGTTCTATAGCTGCAAGATGGAGGAGAATAGTTCTGTCAGTGAGCATATACTCAAAATGTCTAGGTATCATAATCACTTGACTCAACTGGGAGTTAATCTTCCTGTTGATAGTGTCATTGACAGAGTTCTTCAATCACTGCCACCAAGCTACAAAAGCTTCGCGATGAACTATAATATGCAAGGGATGAAT
Organism: Triticum aestivum; assembly: GCF_018294505.1. Taxonomy (NCBI): domain Eukaryota; kingdom Viridiplantae; phylum Streptophyta; class Magnoliopsida; order Poales; family Poaceae; genus Triticum; species Triticum aestivum. Next base: position 87,182,409 of record NC_057794.1, on the reverse strand, counting down.
AAGACAATTCCCGAGCTCTTCGCGATGCTAAAAGCTGCGGAGGTAGAAATCAAAAAGGAGCATCAAGTGTTGATGGTTAACAAAACCACCAGTTTCAAGAAAAAGGGGAAAGGGAAGAAGAAGGGGAACTTCAAGAAGAACAGCAAGCAAGTTGCTACTCAAGAGAAGAAACCCAAGTCTAGACCTAAGCCTGAGACTGAGTGCTTCTACTGCAAACAGACTGGTCACTGGAAGCGGAACTGCCCCAAGTATTTGGCGGATAAGAAGGATGGCAAGGTGAACAAAGGTATATGTGATATACATGTTATTGATGTGTACATTACCAGAGCTCGCAATAGCACCTGGGTATTTGATACTGGTTCTGCTGCTAATATTTGCAACTCGAAACAAGGCTGCAGATTAAGAGAAGACTGGCTAAGGACGAGGTGACGATGCGTGTGGGAAATGGTTCCAAAGTCGATGTGATCGCCGTCGGCATGCTACCTCTACATCTACCTTCGGGATTAGTTTTAGACCTAAATAATTGTTATTTGGTGCCAACGTTGAGCATGAACATTATATCTGGATCTTGTTTAATGTGAGACGGTTATTCATTTAAATCTGAGAATAATGGTTGTTCTATTTATATGAGTAATATCTTTTATGGCCATGCACCCTTGAAGAGTGGTCTATTTCTGATGAATCTCGATAGTAGTGATACACATATTCATAATATTGAAGCCAAAAGATGCAGAGTTGATAATGATAGTGCAACTTATTTGTGGCACTGCCATTTAGGTCATATTGGTGTAAAGCACATGAAGAAACTCCATATTGATGGACTTTTGGAATCACTTGATTATGAATCACTTGGTACTTGCGAACCATGCCTTATGGGCAAGATGACTAAAACGCCGTTCTCTGGAACTATGGAGCGACCAACAGATTTGTTGGAAATCATACATACTAATGTATGTGGTCCAATGAACATTGAGGCTCGCGGCGGGTATCGTTATTTTCTCACCTTCACAGATGATTTGAGCAGATATGGGTATATCTACTTGATGAAACATAAGTCTGAAACATTTGAAAAGTTCAAAGAATTTCAGAGTGAAGTGGAAAATCATCGTAACAAGAAAATAAAGTTTCTATGATCTGATCGTGGAGGAGAATATTTGAGTTACGAGTTTGGTCTACATTTGAAACAATGCGGAATAGTTTCGCAACTCACGCCACCCGGAACACCACAGCATAATGGTGTGTCGGAACATCGTAATCGTACTTTATACTAGATATGCTATGATCTATGATGTCTCTTACTGATTTACCGCTATCGTTTTGGGGTTATGCTTTAGAGACGGCTGCATTCACGTTAAATAGGGCACCATCAAAATCCATTGAGACGGCGCCTTATGAACTATGGTTTGGCAAGAAACCAAAGTTGTCGTTTCTTAAAGTTTGGGGCTGCGATGCTTATGTGAAAAAACTTCAACCTGATAAGCTCGAACCCAGATCGGAGAAATGTGTCTTCATAGGATACCCAAAGGAAACTGTTGGGTACACCTTCTATCACAGATCCGAAGGCAAGACATTCATAGCTAAGAATGGATCCTTTCTAGAGAAGGAGTTTCTCTCGAAAGAAGTGAGTGGGAGTAAAGTAGAACTTGATGAGGTAACGGTACCTGCTCCCTTGTTGGAAAGTAGTTCGTCACAGAAACGTGTTCATGTGACACCTACACCAATTAGTGAGGAAGGTAATGATGATGATCATGAAACTTCAGATCAAGTTACTACCAAACCTCGTAGGTCAACTAGAGAAAGATCCGCATCAGAGTGGTACGGTAATATTGTTCTGGAGGTCATGTTACTTGACCATGACGAACCTACGAACTATGAGGAAGCGATGATGAGCCCAAATTCCGCAAAATGGCTTGAGGCCATGAAATCTGAGATGGGATCCATGTATGAGAACAAACTGTGGACTTTGGTTGACTTTCCCGATGATCGGCAAGCCATCGAGAATAAATGGATCTTCAAGAAGAAGAAGACGCTGACGGTAATGTTACTGTCTACAAAGCTCGACTTGTTGCGAAAGGTTTTCGACAAGTTCAAGGAGTTGACTACGATGAGACCTTCTCACCCGTAGCGATGCTTAAGTCCGTCCGAATCATGTTAGCAATTGCCGCGTTTTATGATTATGAAATTTGGCAAATGGATGTAAAGACTGCATTCCTGAATGGATTTCTGGAAGAAGAGTTGTATATGATGCAACCTGAAGGTTTTATCGATCCAAAGGGAGCTAACAAAGTGTGTAAGCTCCAGCGATCCATTTATGGACTGGTGCAAGCCTCTCGGAGTTGGAATAAACGTTTTGATAGTGTGATCAAAACATATGGTTTTGTACAGACTTTTGGAGAAGCTGTATTTACAAGAAAGTGAGTGGGAGCTCTGTAGCATTTCTAATATTATATGTGGATGACATATTGTTGATTGGAAATGATATAGAATTTTGGATAGCATAAAAGGATGCTTGAATAAGAGTTTTTCAATGAAAGACCTTAGTGAAGCTGCTTATATATTGGGCATCAAGATCTATAGACATAGATCAAGACGCTTAATTGGACTTTCACAAAGCACATACCTGGATAAAGTTTTGAAGAAGTTCAAAATGGATCAAGCTAAGAAATGGTTCTTGCCTGTATTACAAGGTGTGAAGTTGAGTAAGACTCAATGCCCAACCACTGCAGAAGATAGAGAGAAAATGAAAAGTGTTCCCTATGCTTCAGCCATAGGCTCTATCATGTATGCAATGTTGTGTACCAGACCTGATGTGTGCCTTGCCATTAGTCTAGCGGGGAGGTACCAAAGTAATCCAGGAGTGGATCACTTGACAGCGGTCAAGAACATCCTGAAGTACCTGAAAAGGACCAAGGATATGTTTCTCGTTTATGGAGGTGACAAAGAGCTCATCATAAATGGTTACATTGATGCAAGCTTTGACGCTGATCTGGACGATTCTAAATCGCAAACCGGATACGTGTTTATATTAAACGGTGGAGCTGTCAGTTGGAGCAGTTCTAAACAGAGCGTCGTGGCAGGATCTACATGTGAAGCGGAGTACATAGCTGCTTCAGAAGCAGCGAATGAAGGAGTCTAGAAGAAGGAGTTCATATCCGATCTAGGTGTCATACCAGTGCATCGAGTCCAATGAAAATCTTTGTGACAATACTGGTGCAATTGCCTTGGCAAAGGAATCCAGATTTCACAAGAGAACCAAGCACATCAAGGAACGCTTCAACTCCATCCGGGATCAAGTCCAGGTGGGAGACATAGAGATTTGCAAGATACATATGGATCTAAATTTGCAGACCCGTTGACTAAGCCTCTTCCACGAGCAAAACATGATCAGCACCAAGGCTCCATGGGTGTTAGAATCATTACTGTGTAATCTAGATTATTGACCCTAGTTCAAGTGGGAGACTGAAGGAAATATGCCCTAGAGGAAATAATAAATTTATTATTTATTTCCTTATTTCATGATAAATTTTTATTATTCATGCTAGAATTGTATTAACCGGAAACATAATACATGTGTGAATACATAGACAAACATAGTGTCACTATTATGCCTCTACTTGACTAGCTCATTGATCAAAGATGGCTAAGTTTCCTAACCATAGACATGAGTTGTTATTTGATCGATGGCATCACATCATTAGGAGAATGATGTGATTGACTTGACCCATTCCGTTAGCTTAGCACTCGATCGTTTAGTATGTTGCTATTGCTTTCTTCATGACTTATACATGTTCCTATGACTATGAGATTATGCAACTCCCGTTTACCGGAGGAACACTTTGTGTGCTACCAAACGTCACAACGTAACTGGGTGATTATAAAGGTGCTCTATAGGTGTCTCCGAAGGTACTTGTTGAGGTTGGCATATCAGATTAGGATTTGTCACTCCGATTGTCGGAGAGGTATCTCTGGGCCCTCTCGGTAATGCACATCACTTAAGCCTTGCAAGCATTGCAACTAATGAGTTAGTTGCGGGATGATGTATTATGGAATGAGTAAAGAGACTTGCCGGTAATGAGATTGAACTAGGTATTGAGATACCGACGATCGAATCTCGGGCAAGTAACATACCGATGACAAAGGGAACAACGTATGTTGTTATGCGGTCTGACCGATAAAGATCTTCGTAGAATATGTAGGAGCCAATATGAGCATCCAGGTTCTGCTATTGGTTATTTACCGGAGACATGTCTCGGTCCTGTCTACATAGTTCTCGAACCCGTAGGGTCCGCACGCTTAAAGTTCTGTGATGATCGTTTTTACGAGTTTATATGTTTTGATGTACCGAAGGTAGTTCAGAGTCCCGGATATGATCACGGACATGATGACGAGTCTCGAAATGGTCCAGACATAAAGATTGATATATTGGAAGCCTACATTTGGACATCGGAAGAGTTCCGGGTAAAATCAAGATTTTACCGGAGTACCGGAGGGGTTACCGGAACCCCCTGGGGGCTAATGCGCCTTGTTGGGCCATAAGGGAAAGAGAGAGGGGCTGGCCTAGGGCAGGCAGCGCGCCCCCTCCTGATACGTCTCCAACGTATCTATAATTTTTGATTGCTCCATGCTATATTATCTACTGTTTTGGACATTATTGGGCTTTATTATCCACTTTTATATTATTTTTGGGACTAACCTATTAACCGGAGGCCCATCCCAGAATTGTTGTTTTTTGCCTGTTTTAGGGTTCAAACGGAGTCCAAACGGAATGAAACCTTCGGGGACGTGATTTTCTCAACGAACAAGACCCGGGAGACTTGGACCCTACGTCAAGAAAGCAAACAGGAGGCCACGAGGTAGGGGGCGCGCCCTCCACCCTCGTGGGCCCCCTGTTGCTCCATCGATGTACTCCTTCCTCCTATATATACCTACGTGCCCCCAAACGATCAGATACGGAGCCAAAACACTAATTCCACCGCCGCAACTTTCTGTATCCATGAGATCCCATCTTGGGGCCTGTTCCGGCGCTCCGCAGGAGGGGGCATCGATCACGAAGGTCTTCTACATCAACACCATAACCTCTCCGATGAAGTGTGAGTAGTTTACCTCAAACCTACTGGTCCATAGTTAGTAGCTAGATGGCTTCTTCTCTCTTTTTGGATCTCAATACAACGTTCTCCCCCTCTCTTGTGGAGAACTATTCGATGTAATCTTCTTTTTGCGGTGTGTTTGTTGAGATCGATGAATTGTGGGTTAATGATCAAATCTATCTATGAATAATATTTGAATCTTCTCTGAATTCTTTTATGTATGATTGGTTATCTTGCAAGTCTCTTCGAATTATCAGTTTGGTTTGGCCTACTAGATTGATCTTTCTTGCAATGGGACAGAAGCTGCTTAGCTTTGGGTTCAATCTTGCGGTAGTCCTTTCCCAGTGACACGTAGGGGCAGTAGGCACGTATTGTATTGTTGCCATCAAGGATAACAAGATGGGGTTTTCCATCATATTGCATGAGTCTATCCCTCTACATCATGTCCCATCTTGCTTACGGCGTTACTCTGTTTTCATTACCTAATACTCCTAGATGCATGTTGCACACCGGTCGATGAAGTGGATATAGTAGTACGATGTAGGCAGGAGTCCTTCATACTTGTCCTTGGACGTGATGCCTATATCATATCATACCTAGATATTCTCATAACTATGCTCAATTATGTCAATTGGCTCTACAGTAATTTGTTCACCCACCCGTAGAATACTTATGCTCTCGAGAGAAGCCACTAGTGAAACCTATGGCCCTCGGGTCTATCTTTACCATATTGATCTCCTACTACTTCGTTATTTCCTTTGCTATTTACTTTGCCTTTATTTTACTTTGCATCTTTATCGTAAAAATAAGAAAAATATTATCTTATCAGATCTCACTCTCGTAAGTGGCCTTATAGGGATTGACAACCCCTATTTGCATTGGTTGCGAGGATTTATTTGTTTTGTGCAGGTATGAGGGACTCGCGCATAGCCTCCTACTGGATTGATACCTTGGTTCTCAAAAACTGAGGGAAATACTTACGCTACTTTGCTGCATCATCCCTTCCTCTTTGAGGAAAACCAACACAGTGCTCAAGAGGTAGCAAGAAGGATTTCTGGCGCCGTTACCGGGGAGGTCTACGCAAAAGTCAACATACCAAGTGTCGTGGTTCTAACTCTGACAGTGATGTAGGGGGGTAAGTATGGAGAGGCGAGGTCTTAGCTATGGAGAGGTTGTAAGGACACAAGGTTTACGAGTTCAGGCCCTTCTCAGAAGAAGTAAAAGCCCTACGTCTCGGAGCCCGGAGGCGGTCGACTGGATTATGTGTGTATGAGTTATAGAGGTGCGAACCCTTGTCTCGGAGGAGGGGGTGGCTTATATAGAGTGCGCCAGGACCCCGGCCAGCCCACGTTACGAAGGGTTCAATGTACATTAAGGTAGGGCGTTACTGATAACGCTAGTAATAAAGTGCTATGATGACCATAAAAGCTACTTAATGACCAACCATTAGCGTGCGGAGTGACTTTAGGTCTCTTGGCCGTCGAGTGGTTGGATCTTGGTCGAGTAATTGCTTCTTGCTCGAATGTCTTCGAGTCTGTCGAGTGGAACACCTCCAAGTCGATTGAAAGGTGATTTATTCTAGAGGTGTCCTTGGGTAGGGCAGTTAGGACAGGTCCGTGACCCTACCCTAGGTACATAGCTTCATCATTAGCCCCCGAATGGATCGAGGTTTGAGTGGGGAAGGAGTTGAGGACTTCTCCGACTCGTTTTCCATGCCGTGAGCATACCTTGTTTCGGATCAACGGACCTGAGTGATGACAGCAACTCCCTTTTCAGTCGCCTTGATCCAATCTTAATTCTTCGCCGAGTGAGTTTCTTTACTTGTAAGGCTCCGAGTGACGGTGCGGAGGAGATCTTTGGTCTGACAAGTTATTTGCTGCCCGCGGATTTAGTGGGATCCGAATTTTGGGAAGCGCGCGGGACGGGGGAGGCCGCAGTAATCGGATGAGATAGAGCGGAGCCGCCTCGATCCCCGCGCCACCTTTTTCGCCACGTATCGCTCGTGCGGTCGTTACGGGTTTTGACGGAGCCATCTGGGCCTACCTGTCAGCCACTCGGAAGCGGCCTCATATAAGGCGTTGGACCGGAGTCTCCCGAACAGTGCGCCCCATTATCTCTTCTCCTCCTCACGCCTCTTCTCTGCACTCGCTCTCGCTCCAGCGCCACCGCGCCACACGCGTCTCGTCGGCGACAATGGTGAAGGAGAAGACAGCGGCTCTGGAGCGGGCAAAGAAGGCGACGGCGAGGTCAAAGGGGAAGGCGACGAGCCGGGGCGGATCTTCCTCGCGGACTGGCCTGCCGAAGAGTTGGATCCAGGGCGACTGGATCCACTCGAGGATCTCCCAAGAAGACCTCGACGACCTGGCCGAGGGTGGGCTGATCCCCTATGACTCGGCGTGGCTTCCGGGGAAGGAATCCGAGCCGCAACCCCGGGAGGGTGAGCGTGTTCTTCTTGCCATCCACGTCGACCGTGGGTTTTCCTTGCCTCCTCATCCTTTCTTCCGAGGGTTTCTGAACTTCTTTGGGGCTCAACTCCACCATTTTACCCCCAACTCAATCGTTTAACTTGCCGCATTCATTTCCTTGTGTGAGAACTTCTTGGGTTGTCGACCTCACTAGGGTCTTTTCAAGCATATTTTCACTTGTCGCTCCCAGACAGTGAAAAAGGCTAATCGAGTGACGAGAGGACCCAAGTAATCCAGATGTGTGGGGGTCTTGGCATCCAGACGAGGGGAAAAAGCTCCTTTCTGGCCATGATTCTTCCCGATTCAGTTCGCGGATGGTAGTCGACCTGGTTCTACTGCAAAGACCAGTCGACGCCAGGGCAATCGACTGGCCTCCCTCCCTTTACCATGGATCGAGTGGGAAAACCCTCCCCTTTGAAGGTGCTCCCGGAGGAGAAGGCGCACGTGAAGGTGTTGGTCAACCGAGTGGTCCAGCTCATTCTTGACGGGGTCACTGGTATGGATCTCTTGGAGGTCTTCCTTCAGCGGCGCATCCAGCCTCTCCAAGCCCGAGACCACCCGATGTGGATGTATTCGGGTCTAGAAGACTCCACTCGGATCTACCCGGAGGAGGTCGATGACGACACGCTGGAGAAGTGGCTGTCGAGCATTACCGGGAACAAGGACAATCCCAGAGGAGCCAGGAGAGTTCTCCCATTCGACCAGTCGCGTGCACCAGAGCAGGTCTGATTCTGAGTTTTTGCTTGTAATCCGAATTCACTCGCGCAGCTGTCTGTATTGCGTCGACTGACTTTGTTCTCCCTGCTTTCTTTCAGGCCATTACTGAAATGTATTCGATGCCCAACGGGGAGCAAGAGCAAGCTCTGGAAGGCGAGGCGAGTGGTGGCGAAAGTGGCGAGTGGACTTCTGATGGTGAAGGGGATGGTGGAAGTGACGACTCAAGTGATGGGGAAGAAGTCGAGTCGCCTCCTCGCATAGAGAGACGATCCAAGCTTGACCAAGAACGGCCGAGTGCCCGCGACAAGGCAACTGCTCAGGCTGGCCAGTCTTCGAAGCGTCCTCGGGTCTCTTCACCAACCCCGACTGAGAAGGCGCCAAAACACCCCAAAGTTGCAGAGCCGAAGACTCGGAAGGCGCTGCCAAAGATCAAGATCGATATCCCTGTCGCCTCCGCGTGAGTGTCTCTCCTTGTATTCACTCGACGCTCCGCGCTGTTTGTTTTTCTTGTTTTAACTGGACGAACTTTGGAATTGTTAGCGCTGCCACTTCCGGGACCTCAGCTTACAGGGATGATGATGAGGTGATGGAGGATGCGGTCACTTCTAATCCAGGTATGATTTCCGCCATACTATCTTTCTTTGGTCGATTCAACTACATCGTGCATCATTGGGTGACGTGATTTTGGCAATTTGAACTTTGCACAACTCCCAACATTATTGACCTCCCTGATGATGATGAAGAGCCCGAGAGGTCTTTGACGAGGAAGAGTAGGTGAGCTCCTGCAAGTGAGGCGCTACAGTCGACGCCGAGGGCGGAACTAGTCGTTCAGGACACTTGTGACGTCAGTCGGGGTTCTGTTACCTTCGCGGAGCCCCTGTCAAGTGCCTTGCCTTCTTCTTCGACTGCTCAGGCCCCTGTCGACCCGCCTTCAGTTTTTGCGACCCATCATGTCCCAGAGGACGAGGTGAATGCTGCTAGGGAAGCCATACGCCAGGCGGGCATTATGATGGAGAAGATGAAGATGGTGCGGGACGCCAGCTAAGCCGCCTATGATGCCAGCTCGGCTCTCCAGAACAACGTTCAGGTTAGTCGGCTATCTGAAGATTCTTTCTGAAAATCTTTGCGTCTGTACACCCACTTGGTGCGTCGATTGAAGTTTTGGACTAGTGGAGACTACGGTGGACTGCTGGCACTCGACTGTAGTCTTTGTATTTTGCCGAATGTATAAACCAAACTGGTAGTTTGTCTCTTCCACTCGACTTCGGTGGGCCGGTCGAGTGGGATCAGAACCGGTGGGGGCACGCTAAGTGCACCCACTGGGTGTAGTCCCCGAGACTATGGTGGACTGCTGGCAGTCGACTATAGTCTGAGTTCTACTTTCTTTCTCTCTCTTTTTTTTGAACTCGACTTCGGCGGGCCGGTCGAGTGGGATCAGAACCGGTGGGGGCACGCTAAGTGCACCCACTGGGTGTAGTCCCCGAGACTATGGTGGACTACTGGCAGTCGACCATAGTCTTAGTACTTATTGCCTTTGTTTTTTTTGCTGTAACGATAACTTCTCCCCTTTGATTTTAGAAATCTTGCGATCTTGGAGCTCGCTTTGCTGACTTGGAGAAGCAGCAGATTCAACTGAACCTTTATTTGGATCTGGCCAGGACAGAGCTGCAAAACGTCAGAGATGGCGCCGCAGGTAAGACGATTTTGTCGACTGGTTAGTTTTTAGGCTTGAGTACCCTTCTGCTATTTCCGAATCAATCATCATTTCTTTGCAGAAAAACTGAGAGAAGCTCTGGCGAAGAAGGATCAGGACTTGGCTGCTGCCCGTAAGGAGGCTGACGACAAGACCGCTCTGGCCGAACAGAAGCTGGCTTCGGTCGGCCAGTTAGAAGAAGAGAATACCAGGCTGAAGACCGCTCTGAATGAAGCCAACAGGGAGTGTACACGTTGGAAGAAGGATAACCTCAACCTGAATGAAAAGATGGAAGGCATCGCTCGCAGGAGGGACGATCTGGAGAGCTACTTGAGGAGCCTCGCCAAGAAGTTGTACATCAAGCTTGAAGGTGCACATTCAGTTCCGACTGGTGTTTTTTTTGTGTCGACTCAGTGTATGAAAATTGACTTATCCTTGGATCGTGAATGCAGAGTTTTGCCAGAACTTTGAAGAGGAGACTGGGCGGATCGAACCAGGTTTGGATCCAATCAACTCTCCCGTGAAAGATGAAACTGACATGAATCTGCTCCGACTGGAATCTCGCATCGACGGTGCCGTGGACTACTTGGCTCGACTGAAGGTCGCCATGTCACGGATCGACCCGGCACTTTGGCCAGAGGCTACGCTCCAAAACGATCTCGAGTCTCTGATGACTCGACTTAACGGAATCCCTGACCGAGTGCAGGAGTGGAAGAAGTCTTCTGCTCGGTGTGGCACTGATGTGGCTCTGTCCTTGGTTCGTGTCCACTGCAAGGAGGTGCGACAAGACAAGCTGGCAACAATCAAGGTCGCCAACACCCAGAAGCATGACTTCCGAACCTTTATGGAGACTTTCATCGCTGCAGCCACTCGGATAGCCGATGGCGTCGACCTGGATGAGTTCGTCGAGCCTGCCAGCCCTCCTCCCGCGGAGTGAACAAACTCTTATGTCCCACCTTAAATTTGCCTCGGAGTGTCGAGTGGTTTTTGTAACCATTAAACTCTGTCGAGCTGGAGGCTCGAGTACTTTGATCTGCGGTCTAGGACCTTTGGATCTTATCTAAACTTGATTTATCGTTGAATATCTTCATGAATTATCTGTCGAGTGGAACTTGTTCTTCACTCGAAATAACTTTGTATTTGTGGTGTAGCTCCGAAGGAGAAGGTAGCAGTCGATTTGCACCTCGTCGTCCTTGCGGATTGGGATGTGTTCCGTACTTAGGCGAGCACTGGGCTGCAGCTAAGCCTCCGAGTGTAAGGTCTGCTCTCCACTCGGTAGGATTTTAAAAACTTAGGCGAGTACTCGACTGCAGCTAAGCCCCCGAGTGGGAGGTCTGCTCTCCACTCGGTAGGATTTTTTCAAACTTAGGCGAGTACTGGACTGCAGCTAAGCCCCCGAGTGGGAGGTCTGCTCTCCACTCGGTAGGATTTTTTCAAACTTAGGCGAGTACTGGACTACATCTAAGCCCCCGAGTGGGAGGTCTGCTCTCCACTCGGTAGGATTTTTTCAAACTTAGGCGAGTACTGTACTGCAGCTAAGGCCCCGAGTGGGAGGTCTGCTATCCACTCGGTAGGATTTTTAAACACTTAGGCAAGCAGTGGGCTGCAGCTAAGCCTCCGAGTGGGAGGTTTGCTCTCCACTCGGTAGGATTTTTAAACACTTAGGCGAGCACTGGGCTGCAGCTAAGCCTCCGAGTGGGAGGTTTGCTCTCGACTCGGTAGGATTTTTAAGCATTTAGGCGAGCACTGGGCTGCAGCTAAGCCTCCGAGTGGGAGTCTGGCTCACCACTCGGTAGGATTTTTAAACACTTAGGCGAGCACTGGGCTGCAGCTAAGTCTCCGAGTGGAGTCTGGCTCACCACTCGGTAGGATTTTTAAACACTTAGGCGAGCACTGGGCTGCAGCTAAGCCTCCGAGTTGGAGTTTGGCTCTCCACTTGTAGGATTTTTAAACACTTAGGCGAGCACTGGGCTGCAGCTAAGCCCCCGAGTGGGAGGTTTGCTCTCCACTCGGTAGGATTTTTAAACACTTAGGCGAGCACTGGGCTGCAGCTAAGCCTCTGAGTGGGAGTCTGGCTCACCACTCGGTAGGATTTTTAAACACTTAGGCGAGCACTGGGCTGCAGCTAAGCCTCTGAGTGGGAGTCTGGCTCACCACTCGGTAGGATTTTTAAACACTTAGGCGAGCATTGGGCTGCAGCTAAGCCCCCGAGTGGGAGGTTTGCTCTCCACTCGGTAGGATTTTTAAACACTTAGGCGAGCACTGGGCTGCAGCTAAGCCTCCGAGTGGGAGTCTGGCTCACCACTCGGTAGGATTTTTAAACACTTAGGCGAGCACTGGGCTGCAGCTAAGCCTCCGAGTGGGAGGTTTGCTCTCGACTCGGTAGGATTTTTAAGCACTTAGGCGAGCACTGGGCTGCAGCTAAGCCTTCGAGTGGGAGTCTGGCTCACCACTCGGTAGGATTTTTAAACACTTAGGTGAGCACTGGGCTACAGCTAAGTCTCCGAGTGGGAGTCTGGCTCACCACTCGGTAGGATTTTTAAACACTTAGGCGAGCACTGGGCTGCAGCTAAGCCTCCGAGTGGGAGGTTTGCTCTCCACTCGGTAGGATTTTTAAACACTTAGGTGAGCACTGGGCTGCAGCTAAGCCTCCGAGTGGGAGGTTTGCTCTCCACTCGGTAGGATTTTTAAGCACTTAGGCAAGCACTGGGCTGTAGCTAAGCCTCCGAGTGGGAGTCTGGCTCACCACTCGGTAGGATTTTTAAACACTTAGGCGAGCACTGGGCTGCAGCTAAGTCTCCGAGTGGGAGTCTGGCTCACCACTCGGTAGGATTTTTAAACACTTAGGCGAGCACTGGGCTGCAGCTAAGCCTCTGAGTGGGAGGTTTGCTCTCCACTCGGTAGGATTTTTAAACACTTAGGCGAGCACTGGGCTGCAGCTAAGCCTCCGAGTGGGAGTCTGGCTCACCACTCGGTAGGATTTTTAAACACTTAGGCGAGCACTGAGCTGCGGCTAAGCCTCCGAGTGGGAGTCTGGCTCGCCACTCGGTAGGATTTTTTTTACAAACTTAGGCGAAATGGATTCGCAGCTAAGCTACCCACTGGGGGATTTCACACGAAAAAAAAAGCAACAACAATTATAGGAAAATTTGTAACACTCTTATCTTTGATAAATAGACTACATAAGTTTTTCTTATTACATCTCATCCAAGTGAGAATTCAAGTGTGAATGGGGCGGAGCAGTTCTGCATTCCAAGCTCTTGGCTCATCGATCTGGCGATCGACATTGTAAAGGTGATATGCTCCATTGTGGAGGACTCTGGTGACGATGAAGGGACCTTCCCAAGTAGGAGCGAGCTTGTGTGGTTTCTGTTGATCAACTCGGAGGACCAAATCTCCTTCTTGGAAGGCTCGACTCTTCACATTTCTGGCATGGAATCGACGCAAGTCTTGCTGATAAATGGTCGATCGGATCATAGCCATTTCTCTTTCTTCTTCCAGGAGGTCGACTGCGTCTTGCCGGGCTTGTTCTGCTTCATCTTCGGTATAAAGCTCGACTCGGGGTGCATTGTGAAGTAGATCACTTGGCAGGACTGCTTCCGCTCTGTAAACCAGAAAGAACGGAGTTCTTCCAGTCGACCGATTCGGGGTAGTCCTCAATCCCCACAGAACCGACGGAAGCTCATCGACCCAAGCGCCTGCTGCGTGCTTGAGATCACGCATCAGCCGAGGCTTTAGTCCTTTGAGAATCAGACCATTTCCCTTTCTTCTTGTCCATTCGACTGGGGTGGGCGACCGATGCGTAGTCGACTCGTGTGCCTTGAGAGGCGCAAAAAGCTCTGAACTTGTCTGAATCAAAGTTTGACCCATTGTCGGTGATGATGCTATGTGGGACTCCATATCTGAATGTTAACTCTTTGACGAAACTGATAGCAGTGCAAGCATCAAGATTCTTGATAGGCTTAGCTTCCATTTGGTAAACTTGTCGACTGCCACAAGCACATGTGTGAAACCGCTCCTGCCTGTTCTCAATGGGCCAACCATGTCCAGTCCCCAAACAGCGAAGGGCCAGACGAGTCGAATGGTCTTCAGGGCTGATGCAGGCTTGTGCGACATGTTGGAGTAGAACTGGCACCCTTCACACTTGTCGACTATCTCTTTTGCCATTTCATTCGCTCTTGGCTAGTAAAATCCCGCTCGGTATGCTTTAGCCACAATGGTCCGAGAGGACGCATGATGACCACAGGTCCCCAAGTGGATATCATCAAGGATTATCTGACCTTCTTCTGGTGTTATACACTTCTGACCGACTCCAGTCGCGCTTTCTCTATACAACTGTCCCTTTATGACTGTAAAGGCCTTGGATCGACGGACGATCTGTCGAGCCTCTTCTTCGTCCTCCGGGAGTTCCTTTCTCAGGATATACGTGATGTACGGTATCGTCCAGTCAGGGGTGATTGCCAAAACTTCTATGATTAGGTCGACCACTGCCGGAATTTCAACTTCAGTCGGATCTGTGGCGCTCTTTGGCTGCGGGGCTTCATCTGTAAAAGGATCTTCTTGGACTTATGGCGAGTGGATGTGTTCCAAAAACACATTGCTGGGGATGGCTTCTCTCTTGGAGCCTATCTTTGCCAAATCATCAGCCGCTTGATTCTTCAGTCGGGGGATGTGATGAAGCTCTAACCCCTCGAATTTCTTCTCTAACTTTCTCACTGCATTGCAATAACCAGTCATAGCTGGACTTCTGACGTCCCATTCTTTCATCACCTGATTAGCCACCAAATCTGAGTCGCCATAGACCATGAGGCGACGGACGCTGAGTGAAATGGCCATGCACAACCCATACAAAAGTGCTTCATATTCTGCTTCGTTATTGGAGGAATCAAAGTGAACTGGAGAACATATTTGAGATTATCTCCTCGGGGGGAAACCAATACTACCCCAGCACCAGAACCATTTAGCATCTTAGATCCATCGAAGAACATGGTCTAGTGCTCCGAGTGAACTTGAGTCAAAAGTTGTTGTTCGATCCACTCGGCGATGAAATCTGCAATTGCTTGGGACTTGATAGCTTTCTTTGCCTCAAACTTGATATCTAGGGGAAGAAGTTCAATCGCCCATTTGGCCACTCGACCAGTTGCATCTCTGTTGTGCAAA
Organism: Triticum aestivum; assembly: GCF_018294505.1. Classification (NCBI taxonomy): domain Eukaryota; kingdom Viridiplantae; phylum Streptophyta; class Magnoliopsida; order Poales; family Poaceae; genus Triticum; species Triticum aestivum. The sequence continues at coordinate 87,167,287 of NC_057794.1, read as the reverse complement.
ATCTCTGATAGTGGAGTGTCGCTGACGACTGTAATGGAATGATCAGAGAAGTAATGTGCAACCTTCTTCGTGGTCATATAAATCCCATATACAAGCTTCTGGTAATGAGGATATCTTTGCTTTGAAGGAGTCAAAACTTCAGAAACATAATATACTGGGCGCTGAACTTTGAAGGCCTTTCCTTCTTCTTCCTGCTCGACCGTAAGTACTATACTGACAACTTGTCCTGTGGCTGCAATGTAAATCAACAAAGGCTCCTTGCTGATTGGGGCAGCAAGCACCGGCTGGGTGGAGAGCAGAGCTTTGAGCTCTGTAAACGCTGCATCAGCTTCTGGAGTCCACTCGAACTTGTCGGACTTCTTCATCAGTCGGTAAAGAGGCAATGCCTTTTCACCAAGGCGAGAGATGAATCGACTTAAAGCGGCCAAGCATCATGTAAGCTTCTGGATGTCATGCACACGCACAGGACGTTTCATCCGGAGTATAGTACCAATTTTTTCAGGACTGGCGTCGATTCCCCGTTCGGAAACGGGAAAACCGAGTAACTTCCCACCTGGAACTCCGAACGTGCACTTTGACGGATTGAGCTTGATATCGTACCTCCTGAGGTTGGCAAAGGTTTCAGCAAGGTCAGTCAGCAGGTCGGAACCCTTCCGTGACTTGACCATAATATCATCCATGTATGCCTCCACATTCCGACTGATTTGAGTGAGCAAACACTTCTGAATCATCCTCATGAACATGGCTCCGGCATTCTTGAGGCCGAACGGCATGGTGACATAATAGAAGCACCCGAATGGAGTGATGAAAGCTGTTTTGATCTCATCGGGCCCGTACAGACGGATCTGATGGTACCCGGAATAGGCGTCTAGGAAAGACAAACGCTCACATCCTGCAGTCGAGTCGACTATCTGGTTGATGCGGGGGAGAGGAAAATGATATTTCGGGAAGGCCCGATTGACATGCTTGAAATCAATGCACATGCGGAGTGACTTGTCCTTCTTGGGGACCATGACAACATTCGCGAGCCACTCGGAGTGGTAAATTTCTCGGATGAACTCCGCTGCTAAGAGCCGAGCCACCTCCTCGCCAATGGCCTTCCTCTTCTGGAGGGCGGACCGTCGAAGATGTTCTTTCACAGGTTTAAATTTTGGGTCGACTCATAGACGGTGCTCAGCCAGCCCCCTGGGAACTCCAGGCATGTCAGCAGGCTTCCATGCGAAGATGTCCCAGTTCTCACGGAGGAACTGGATGAGCGCTTCTTCCTATTTGGAGTCGACCGTCGTTGAGATGTGAGTCGGAGCAGCGCTTGGATCGGTCAGGTGAATGTGAACTGCCTTCGTTTCACCGGACGACTGAAAAGCTGATTCTGAAGCAGGCTTCTTAGCTCGTAGCAACTCACTCGGATCTGCAGTCTTCTAATACTCTTGCAGCTCGACCACCGCCATCTGAGCGTCAGCAATCTTTGAGCCTTTCTGAAAACACTGTTCTGCTTTCTTCCGATTGCCTGTAACAGTGATCACACCTTTGGGACCAGGCATCTTCAATTTGAGATACACATAACATGGTCGAGCCATGAAGCGTGCATAAGCTGGCCTGCCCAAAATAGCGTGATAAGCACTTTGGAAATCCACAACTTCGAATGTCAACTTTTCCTTGCGGTAATTCTTGGAATCACCGAAAACCACATCAAGAGCAATTTGGCCGAGTGACTCGGCTTTCTTCCCAGGAATGACTCCATGGAAACTCATGTTACTGGTGCTGAGCCTGGACATCGGAATGCCCATCCCTTTCAATGTTTCTGCATACAGTATGTTCAAACCGCTGCCTCCATCCATCAGGACTTTCGTCAGTCGAGTGCCTTCGACAACTGGGTCGACCACCAGAGCTTGCCTCCCAGGGGTGGCAATGTGCGTAGGGTGATCGGACTGGTCGAATGTGATGGCAGTCTAGGACCACTTCAGATAATTGGGTGTTGCGGGAGCAACCATATTTACCTCACGGTTAATAACCTTCAGTCGACTTTTGCTCTCAACATCAGCAAAAATCATTAGGGTGGAATTGACCTGGGGGTACCCATCGTCACTATCTTCCTTGTCCTCAACTTTGTCCGACCCCTTTTCCTTATCTTTGGACTGCTTGCCCTGAAACTGCTGGATCAGAAGCCGACATTGTCGAGTGGTATGCTTTGGGTAAATGAGTTTACCCTCTTCATGTTTCTTGGTGTGGATGTGACACGGTAGATCCAAAACATCATTTCCATCTTGGTCTTCAACTTTCTTGGGGTTCCAAGGTCCTTTGGGTTTTCCCTTAAATTTTCACTGGGTTACGGCCAGGGCCTCCCCAGGAGCGGCTGGCTCGGCTTTCCGCTTCTGTTTCCGACTGGAATTTCCTCCGGTTTCCTGGGCGACTACTTTATGCTTGCCACTCCGGAGTCGATCCTCATCTTCACCATTAGTGTATTTGGTGGCAATCTCCATCATCTGATTCAGAGACATCTCTCCAGTTCGACCGAACTTCAGATTCAATTCTCTGTACTTAACGCCTTCTTTAAAGGCACAAACTGCTTGATGATCTGGTACATTTTCAACTGTGTGATGCAATGTGATCCACCTCTGGATGTAATCCCTCAGAGTTTCATTCGGTTTCTGCACGCAAGACCGCAATTCCGTAAGGCCTGCAGGTCGCTTGCATGTTCCTTCAAATGTGGTGACAAACACTCGGGAGAGATCCTCCCAAGTGTAAATGCTGCTAGGTGCTAACTGATTCAGACACGCTCTGGCCCCTTCTAACATGAGAGGCAGGTGCTTCATGGCTACCTCATCGTTCCCACCGCCAATCTGGACAGCCACTCGGTAATCTTCGAGCCAAGTATCGGGCTTGGACTCACCGGTGAACTTACTAACTCCAGTCGCCAACCTGAAGTTGGGAGGAATTACAGCGGCTCTGATGGCTCGACTGAAACACTCTGGCCCTGAAACATGTACTCTGCTACTGGTAGGCGCATGTCTGTCGTGGCCTTCTCGGTGAGCTCTATTCCTGTCGACCAAACCTTGAACGAGAATGGATCTCGCATAAAAGCCTGGTTCCCTGGGGTCGACTGGAATTCCCCGCCCAACACTATGAGGGCGTATGTCCACCTGCTGTCGAGGCACATATGATCCACTCCTCGGGGGAGGGGTTGGCACTCGACGTCGATCATCACGATCGAATCGGTGATCATACTGCTCATTCCTTCTGTACTGATCACGCCGGTCTCCATGTCCCTCACGCCTCTGAGGCGATCTTGGGCTGTGAGCCGACTGGACTGTATCCGCTGCAACGGATCGACTATGGATCCTGTTCCGCGACTGAGAAACAGCGGAATTCTGGTCTCCCGCTGCCCGGAGCAACGCTCTGATTTGCAACAAGCCTTTGCCAGCCTCTGACTGGGAGGGCTGAATCGACTCTGCTATACGGGCCGCAGCCGCCAAATTCTGAATCAGAGTACGATATACCTGTGGGGGCAGAAAGAGTTGACATCGACTGGATTCTGGAGCCCGTTGACGCGCTCGCTCGTCGAGTATTCGCTGGAGATTCTCCAGTCGAGTGCGCTCGGCCAAGTTAGCCAAGCGCGCGTCCTCTAAGGCTCGGGCCTCGGGGGTTTCTCCAACGATAGGAGTGTGGAGTGCATCCATGTTCCGGCGGCGAAGTTCCTCCCGCTGCAGCGACGTGAGAGGCTCGGGGAGATACTCCTCGTGAGGACGCGACAGGTCGCCCCCATCCGCGCCTCCGTCAGCGCGGGGGAAACCGGGAGGACTGTGTGGCCCATCGATCACCAGAACCTCTGCAGCTGGGTCAGTGCTGTCGCATTCGGATGTGGTCTCTGCGGAGCCAGTCGAACAGGCCGTAGAGGGATTCGTCGGGCTCGATTGCCGTGACTTGTGGGGTGGCCGACTGGCGGGTCACCGCATGCCTCACCCACCTCTGAAGCCTAGACCGACCGGAGCGCTTGCGCCAGCGAGAAACAGGGCGGGGAGATGCCATGGGAGCCGACCGATACTGGGTCGACAGCTGCCGCAGGAGGACACCACGGACGCATGCGCGAAAGTGCGTCGCCCCGTGGACGGGGAGCGCGTCGACGTCGAGTGGAGCCTCCTGAAGACAAGCGGAGTCGTCGGCGATGAACGTGAGTGCGCCGAGACGGATCTCGCGGCCCTCCACCAAAGCTCCGCTCGAAACCATGATCAAGGAGATCGGAAAAAATCGCAACTACTCAAACTAGGCGCTAAGACTCCTAGCCCCACGGTGGGCGCCAGCTGTCGTGGTTCTAACTCTGACAGTGATGTAGGGGGTAAGTATGGAGAGGCGAGGTCTTAGATATGGAGAGATTGTAAGGACGCAAGGTTTATGAGTTCAGGCCCTTCTCGGAAGAAGTAAAAGCCCTACGTCTTGGAGCCCGGAGGTGGTCGACTGGATTATGTGTGTATGAGTTACAGAGGTGCGAACCCTTGTCTCGAAGGAGGGGGTGGCTTATATAGAGTGCGCCAGGACCCCGGCCAGCCCACGTTACGAAGGGTTCAATGTACGTTAAGGTAGGGCGTTACTGATAACTCTAGTAATAAAGTGCTATGATGACCATAAAAGCTACTTAATGACCGACCGCTAGCGTGTGGAGTGACTTTAGGTCTCCTGGCCGACGAGTGGTTGGATCTTGGTCGAGTAATTGCTTCTTGGTCGAATGTCTTCGAGTCTGTCGAGTGGAACACCTCCAAGTCGATTGAAAGGTGATTTATTCTAGAGGTGTCCTTGGGTAGGGCAGTTAGGACAGGTCCGTGACCCTACCCTAGGTACATATCTTGATCACCAAGTACCCATCACATACCCTTATCTCCCGCATTACATTATTTTCCATTTGCCTCTCGTTTTCCTCTCCCCCACTTCACCCTTGCCGTTTTATTCGGCCTCTCTCTCTATCCTCCCTCTCTATTCGCCTCTTTTTGCCCGCTTGCTTTTTGTTTGCTTGTGTGTTAGTTTGCTTGCTTGTCACGATGGCTCAAGATAATACTAAATTGTGTGACTTCACCAATACCAACAACAATGATTTTATTAGCACTCCGAGTGCTCCTCTTACCGATGTTGAATCTTGTGAAATTAATACTGCTTTGCTGAATCTTGTCATGAAAGATCCGTTTTCCGGCCTTCCTAGTGAAGATGTCGCTACCCATCTAAATAGCTTCATTGATTTATGTGATATGCAAAAGAACAAAGATGTGGATAATGATATTGTTAAATTGAAGCTATTTCCTTTCTTGCTTAGAGATTGTGCTAAAGCTTGGTTTTCGTCTTTGCCTAAAAATAGTATTGATTCATGGAACAAGTGCAAAGATGCTTTTATCTCTAAGTATTTTTGTAACATCCCAAATTTTCAATTTGGAATGTTATACAATAGATCATCATTGCATATCATATTTTATTGCATTTTGGTTGATCCTAGAAATTTCACGCAACTCAAGGACCCTCGGAGAGAGTTGGGGATTTCGTTAGTTTCATATTTGAGTTTTCTCAAATTTTGAAAATAGGATTATTTGATTTTATTTATTTTTATCTTCAATTATTTCTATCACAAAAATATGAGAGAGGGAATAAAATGACTTTTCAAAAATAAAGAAATATTGAGGATTTAATAATAAAATCAAATAAGATTTTATGTTGGTTTTATTTGCTATTTTATTTGAATTTAGGAAAAATGTGCGTTTTTCAAAATTGCATTTAGGCCCCAAATAAATGTTTATCCTCTGAGGCTTGATTTTAGAAGCCGGGGAAAATTTATTTCGGGATTTTTGGAGTCCATTTAGTATTTCTTTTGTTTGTTTTTCTACGCGTAATTATTTTAAAAAAACTAACCGACTTCGGGCAGGGATCGGCCAGGACTCCTCCGGCCGGGCCCTTTATATAGTGCCACCCCGAGCCTTAGCAGCCCACCCGAGCCGCGCCCCAAACCCTAGCCCGCGCCCAGCCGCCGCCGCCGGACCCGCCCGCCGAGGTTGACCGCCGCCGCCGTTTTTTTAGAAAACCATTGGCTTTCGCCAGTTTTCGTTCGGTTTTTTAGTTTCCGTTTTTTTCTAGTTCGTTTTTTTGGTTTAGGTTAATTAGCGAGCGTTCGCTCGTTCGTTCATTTTAACGAACGCGTTCATCGTTTAGATTCGGATAACGAACGTTCGTTCGTTAATCCGTTCGTCATTTTTCTTTTTCTCGGATTAATCCGCGATTATTTCTGGTCGCGATTTCTGATCCGATTTCTGATCTAATATAACTTTTTGCTCGTTTATCAGAATCAGGTAACTCAAGTGCCTGGAGTTCCGTCTCGAAACTCTCTTTCCGTTTAACCAACTCAAACAAGTTTTTGCCTCTGTAAAATTTGACCTAGATTCAGAAGAGTAAATGAAGTTTGTTTGTTTCGTCGTTTGTCTTTCGTTGCTTCGTTCGATTTGATTCTTTTTGCCAACCGGAGTTCTTAAGTTGAACTTTCTGGTTAGATCTCTTATTTGAGTTTTACTCGTGCATTAGATGAGTACTTATTGTATGTTTGTTTGTTTGCGATAGAGTACCCGGAGTGCGCCGCTTGCTACTTCGAATCTCCATGTTTCGCGGATCATCAGCAAGGCAAGTAACACTTTGATCATACCTCCTACTACCCAGTTTTATTGCATTAGATCAATCCTCAAACAATGCATGATTAGGATGTAATTAAATTGTGGGTTTTGGGAAGTAGATGAGGTAGTACCTATTACCTGTTTCTTTATCAAACCCTGGGAGTTACTTCTACGTTTGCTTACATTGCTATGCTATGCTAGTAGACGTGGATTGGGTGAGTGTTTCCATGACGGATGTGAGATTGTTAGTTGATGGTTTATCTAAGGTGGCAACTTAAACACACATCTGGGTGGATTGAGGCACCTGGGTATTCCAATGATTGCCTGTTTTTCTTTTGGACCGCCACCCAGGCTCAAAGGGATCATGAGATTATTCATACTAGAAACTTCCGTGTGCAGCCACAAGCTACTATGGGCTCTAGCATAGTTGATTAAGTCGTGCGAACTCTTAAAGTGGTAGACTAGCAGATGTAGAGGAAAGTAGGTGTAACGGTCTACCCGATCGTAAGGTGCTAGCGCTTCTGAAAGACTATGTCTCGGTCATCCGTTTCTCAAACATCTTGTAGTGTGAGAATCCCAACGGAGGAGATCGAGTCTCGTGGGGAAAAGTGTGCAAACCTCTACAGAGTGTATAAACTAATCATGGTTAGCCGTGTCCCCGGTTATGGACAACTTGAGTATCTAATACTTGAATTTTCATGTGAATCTCATCATGTTACTCTAATTAATATTGTTGGGTTTTTAATGATGATGTTTAATTGGGATTGAGAGGGTATCTACACTCTCAATGTTTAACAACTACCATGATAGTTAAATAAAATTTATTCCTTTGCAGTAGGGAAAATTGGCTTTACGCAAAACTGTAACCATAGAGCTTTCCACCAGCCAAATATGCATGTAGTATAGCATTACTCTTTCATTGCTCTCTATGTGTTACTTTGCCAGCATATTCCATGTGCTGACCCATTTCGGGCTGCAACGTTCATGTTGCAGACTTTTCAGACGACGAGTAAGGTGCCTTAGGTTGTGGTTCTATACTCAGTGATGCCGTTGGAGTTGATGGACTCACTTATCTTCCAAGCCTTCCATCGGTGTTCTTAGGTTGAATCTGTTGATGGACAACAACAACAACAACAACAACAACAACAACCCACCACCACCACCACCTGTTGACCACTTAGCCTGTTTTCTTAGGTTGAATCTGTCGGTGTTCTCTAGTAGCACTGAGCCTAGAGTAGCAGATGATTGGCTCCGCAAGACAGCAAGGGAGTTGACCACGGCAGGATGCACAGATGCGGAAAAGGTGAAGTTTGCCGCACATCAGCTTGACGGACCCGCAACATCATGGTGGGAGAATTTCACAGCCACTTTCCCTATCGACACTGTCACATTGGACCAGTTTCAGCAGGCTTTCCGTACTGCCCATGTTTCAGCAGGAGCTATGACCATGAAGAAGCATGAGTTTCGCAACTTGCGCCAAGGAGGACGGACAGTTGGCCAGTATGTCGAGGACTTTAGTAAGCTAGCACGTTATGCCTCAGATGACGTGGCTACGGATGCAGCTAAGGAGGAGAAGTTTCTGGAATGAGTGAATGATGAGTTGAGCATGCATTTGATGGTAGCAAGCTTCAACAACTACCAGGAGTTGGTAGATCGTGCTCTTATGATTGAAGGGAAGCAGCAGCAAATTGAGAACCTCAAGATGAAGTATGGACAAGGGAAGTACAATTTTGGAGAGCAGAAGCCACGTTTTACCCCTAGACCGGGAGGACATTTTCAGCATACCCATGGAGGAGGTAGCTCGCACAATCATAATGGCCCCAAGAATGGTAATGGGAATGGAGGAAGCAACGGCCAGAACCGTACCAACCCATCAACCCCAGCCAAGAGAGACCTGAGCCAAGTCACTTCCTTTAAGTGCCAGAAGACCGGACATTATGCCAATGAATGTCCTGAAGCCCAGAATGGGAATGGGAATGGCAATGGAAGCTCTGGGAAGAAGCCGAACCCTTTCAATAGGGGACAGGTGAACCACGTTAACGTGGAGGAGGTTGAAGAGCAGCCGGATGCAGTAATCGGTAAGTTTTTGGTTAAGTCTTTTACTGCGATCATTCTTTTTGATACTGGTGCATCGCATTCATACATATCAAGGAAATTTGCGGATAAGTATAACCTGCCCACCAAAGTTCTTACAACACCTATGTTAGTAAGCTTACCAGGAGCGGAGTACATGGCCAGTAAAGGATGTTTTCAAGTGCCATTGAGTATAGGTAGGCATGTGTTTCCCTCGAATTTGATCATTTTGGAATCACAAGGTTTGGATGTAATTCTGGGTATGGATTGGCTATCGTTGTATGGAGGAAACATCGATTGCGCCAGTAAGTCGATTTTGCTCACCACCCTAGAAGGAAGAAGGATCAAGTATGTATCCCGGCATGTGCCGAAGGGGATTCAAGTAAATTCCCTAACAGGAGTTGTGCAGGAGGAAGTACCAGTGGTGAAGGATTTTCCGGATGTATTTCCAGAGGAGTTGCCAGGCATGCCACCGGATAGAGACATTGAGTTTTTAATTGAGCTTTTGCCAGGCACAGGGCCAATATCTAAGAGACCATACAGGATGCCCGTAAAAGATTTGGAGGAGATTAAGAAGCAGATTAAGGAGTTACTGGATAAAGGATATATTCGCCCAAGTTCTTCATCTTGGGGATCGCCAGTACTTCTAGTGGAGAAAAAGGATGGATCGTTAAGGATGGTTGTTGATTATCGAGGATTGAACGAAGTAACAATCAAGAACAAGTACCCACTACCGATGATCAATGATCTGTTTGACCAATTACAAGGAGCTAAGGTATTTTCCAAGATCGATCTGCGATCAGGATACCATCAGTTGAAGATCCGAGAACAGGATATACCTAAGACAACTTTTACCACCAGGTATGGGCTGTACGAGTACACTGTTATGTCATTCGGACTGACTAACTCACCTGCCTATTTTATGAACATGATGAACAAAGTGTTTATGGAGTTTTTGGATAAGTTCGTCGTAGTGTTCATTGATGATATTCTGGTTTACTCGAAGAATGAAGAGGAGCATAAGGAGCATTTACGTTTGGTACTTGAGAAGCTCAGAGAACATCAGTTATATGCCAAGTTTAGCAAATATGAATTTTGGTTGAAGGAAGTTGGATTCCTTAGACACGTTATATCCGGAGAAGGTATAGCGGTAGATCCCACCAAGGTTGACACTGTGACAAATTGGGAAGCACCAACAACAGTTGGAGAGATCCGAAGTTTTCTTGGACTCGCAGGATACTACCGGAGATTCATTGAAAATTTCTCTAAGATTGCGAAGCCTATGACGGAGTTGTTGAAGAAGGATACCAAGTTCAATGAACTAAGGAATGTGAGGCCGGTTTCCAGGACTTGAAAAAGCATTTGGTTACATCACCAGAGTTGATTCTACCGGATCAGAACAAGGATTATGAGGTGTATTGCGACGCTTCATGTCGAGGACTTGGAGCAGTGCTTATGCAGGAAGGAAGAGTTGTTTCGTATTCTTCACGACAACTTAAGCCGCATGAGTTGAATTATGCCACGCATGATTTGGAGTTAGCAGCCGTAGTGCATGCATTAAAGACTTGGAGACATTTTCTCATTGGAAACCATTGTGAGGTGTACACGGATCACAAGAGTTTGAAGTATATTTTCACGCAGAAGGAGTTGAATCTCAGGCAAAGGAGATGGTTGGAGCTCATCAAGGATTATGATATGAGATCAGATTACCATCCCAGAAAGGCTAACATAGTAGCTGACGCGTTGAGCCGTAAAATCCATGTCAACACCCTAATGACGGGAGATGTACCAAGGGAGTTAGCCGAGGATGTTCGTGATCCATGTTTGGAGATAGTCCCGAGAGGCTATGTAGCAGCATTGGAGATTCAGTCTACTTTGATGGATAAGATCAGAGAAGCTCAGAAGACCGACAAGGAGGTTGCCTCTATAAAGGAGAAAATGAGCAAAGAAAAAGTTAAAGGATTTTGTGAGGACGAACACGATACCTTATGGTTTGAAGACCGTGTTTATGTGCCTAATGACCCAGAGATCAGGAAGTTAATTCTGCAGGAAGCCCATGATTCACCATATTCGATTCACCCAGGAAATACCAAGATGTATTTGGATTTGAAGGATACCTTCTGGTGGACCAGAATGAAGAAGGATATTGCGGAGTATGTAGCAGTTTGTGATGTATGTCAGAGAGTAAAGGCAGAGCATCAGAAGCCAGCAGGGTTGTTACAGCCATTGCCAATACCCGAATGGAAGTGGGATAAGTTAGGCATGGATTTTATTACAGGATTTCCCAAAAATCGTTCAGGCTATGACTCGATTTGGGTTGTAGTCGATCGTTTGACAAAGATAGCTCATTTCATTCCAGTGAAGACTACCTACACCAGTGTTAAGTTGGCAAAGATATACATGACCAGGATCGTATGTCTGCATGGAGTTCCAAGGAGCATTGTATCAGATAGAGGAACCGAGTTTACCTCAAAGTTCTGGAATCAGTTGCACGAAACCTTGGGTACCAGGCTAGAGTTCAGTACAGCTTTTCATCCGCAGACAGATGGCGAGACCGAGAGAGTCAATCAGATTTTGGAGGATATGCTGAGAGCTTGTGCGCTAGATTATGGATCTAGTTGGGACGACAATTTGCTGTACGCAGAGTTCTCTTACAACAATAGTTATCAATCCAGTTTGAAGATGGCCCCTTTGGAAGCCTTGTACGGAAGGAGGTGCAGGACCCCATTGTCGTGGGATGAAGTTGGAGACCCATAGTTGTTTAGACCGGATCTGATTAAGGAGTCTGAACAGAAGGTGAAATTGATTCGCGATAGGCTCAAGGTAGCCCAGTCCAGGCAGAAGAGCTACGCAGATTCGAAACGCAAGGAGACAGTTTACGAAGTCGGAGACCGAGTTTATCTTCGAGTATCTCCACTTCGAGGAGTTAAGCGCTTTGGAGTTAAGGGAAAGTTAGCGCCACGTTTTGTAGGACCATACAAGGTTTTGGAGCGTATGGGAGAAGTAGCCTACAAGTTGGAATTGCTTGAAGGTTTGTCAGGAGTTCACGACATGTTCCATGTTTGCCAGTTGAAGAAGTGCCACGCAGAGATGGCTGATATACCGCTGAGAGATACAGTGCCACTGGAAGCAATTCAGTTGGACAGTGATTTGACCTATGAGGAGAAACCAGTCAAGATTCTTGAGTATGCCAACCGAGTCACCCGCAACCAGGTTATCAAGTTTTGCAAAGTTCAGTGGAGCCACCACACGGAGGATGAATCCACCTGGGAGCGAGAGGAAGATTTGCTGAAGGACCACCCTCACCTATTTTCTAGCCAACCCGAATCTCGAGGGCGAGATTCATCTTAAGGGGGTAGGTTTGTAACATCCCAAATTTTCAATTTGGAATGTTATACATTAGATCATCATTGCATATCATATTTTATTACATTTTGGTTGATCCTAGAAATTTCACACAACTCAAGGACCCTCGGAGAGAGTTGGGGATTTCGTTAGTTTCATATTTGAGTTTTCTTAAATTTTGAAAATAGGATCATTTGATTTTATTTATTTTTATCTTCAATTATTTCTATCACAAAAATATGAGAGAGGGAATAAAATGACTTTCCCAAAATAAAGAAATATTGAGGATTTAATAATAAAATCAAATAAAAGATTTTATTTTGGTTTTATTTGCTATTTTATTTGAATTTAGGATAAATGCGCATTTTTCAAAATTGCATTTAGGCCCCAAATAAATGTTCATCCTGTGCGGCTTGATTTTAGAAGCCGGGAAAAATTTATTTCGGGATTTTTGGGGTCCGTTTAGTATTTCTTTTGTTTGTTTTTCTGCGCGTAATTATTAAAGAAAACGAACCGACTTCGGGCCGGGATCGGCCAGGACTCCTCCGGCCGGGCCCTTTATATAGCGTCGCCCTGAGCCGCGCCCCAAACCCTAGCCCGCGCCGAGCCGCTGCCGCCGTCGGACCTGCCCGCCGAGGTTGACCGTCGCCGCCGTTTTTTTAGAAAACCGTTGGTTTTCACCGGTTTTTGTTCGGTTTATTTTAGTTTCCGTTTTTTTCTAGATCGTTTTTTATTTAGGTTAATTAGCGAGCGTTCGTTCGTTTTAACGAATGCGTTCATTGTTTAGATCCGGATAACGAATGTTCGTTCGTTAATCTGTTCGTCATTTTTCTTTTTCTCGGATTAATCCGCAATTATTTCTGATCGCGATTTCTAATCCGATTTTCGATCTAGTATAACTTTTCGCTCGTTTATCGGAATAAGGTGATTCAAGCGCCTGGAGTTTCGTCTCGAAACCCTCTTTCCATTTCACAAACTTAAACAAGTTTTTGCCTCTGTAAAATTTGACCTAGATTCAAAATAGTAAACGAAGTTTGTTTCTTTCGCCGTTTGTCTTTCATTGCTTCGTTTGATTTGATTCTTTTTGCCAACCGGAGTTCTTAAGTTGAACTTTCTGGTTAGACCTCTTATTTGAGTTTTACCCGTGCATTAGATGAGTACTTATTGTATGTTTGTTTGTTTGCGATAGAGTACCCGGAGTGCGCCGCTTGCTACTTTGAATCTCTAGGTTTCACGGATCATCAGCAAGGCAAGTAACACATTGATCATACCTCCTACTACCCAGTTTTATTGCATTAGATCAATCCTCAAACAATGCATGATTAGTATCTAATTAAATTGTGGGTTTTGGGAAGTAGATGAGGTAGTACCTATTACCCGTTTCTTTATCAAACCCTGGGAGTTACTTCTACGTTTGCTTACATTGCTATGCTATGCTAGCAGACGTGGATTGGGTGAGTGTTTGCATGACAGATGTGAGATTGTTAATTAATGGTTTATCTAAGGTGGCAACTTAAACACACATCTGGGTGGATCGAGGCACCTGGGTATTCCAGTGATTGCCTGTTTTTCTTTTGGACCGCCACCCAGGCTCAAAGGGATCATGAGATTATTCATACTAGAAACTTCCGTGTGCAGCCACAAGCTACTATGGGCTCTAGAATAGTTGATTAATTCGTGTGAACTCTTACAGTGGTGGACTAGCAGATGTAGGGGAAAGTAGGTGTAACGGTCTACCTGATCGTAAGGTGCTAGCGCTTCTGAAAGACTATGTCTCGGTCATCCGTTTCTCAAACATCTTGTAGTGCGAGAATCCCAACAGAGGAGATCGAGTCATGTGGGGAAAAGTGTGCAAACCTCTGCAGAGTGTATAAACTAATCATGGTTAGTCGTGTCCCTGGTTATGGACAACTTGAGTATCTAGTACTTTGATTTTCATGTGAATCTCATCATGTTACTCTAATTAATATTGTTGGGTTTTTAATGATGAAGTTTAATTGGGATTGAGAGGGTGTCTACACTCTCAATGTTTAACAACTACCATGATAGTTAAGTAAAATTTATTCCTTTGCAGTAGGGAAAAATTGGCTTTATGCAAAACTGTAACCATAGAGCTTTCCACCAGCCAAATATGCATGTATTATAGCATTACTCTTTCATTGCTCTCTATGTGTTACTTTGCCAGCATATTCCATGTGCTGACCCGTTTCGGGCTGCAACGTTCATGTTGCAGACTTTTCAGACGACGAGTAAGGTGCCTTAGGTCGTGGTTCTATACTCAGTGATGCCGTTGGAGTTGATGGACTCACTTATCTTCCAAGCCTTCCGTTGTTATCGTTATTAGATGGCCTTAAGCCATATTTATTGTAATAAGTTCTCTTCTGAGACACTCGTTGTAATAAGTGTGTAATTTCTACTCTGTTATAAATCCTTCAAGTACTGTGCGGTGTCAGCATTACTGATCCAGGGATGACACTGGAGCACAGAGATTGGACCGTTTGAGGTCTGGTCGCTACAATTTTCCTCCCGCTAAGATCATCTCTCTTAGAAACGATATTATGAACTTTAAGCAACTTGATCATGAACATGTTGCACAAGCTTGGGAGAGAATGAAACTAATGATACGTAATTTCCCTACTCATGGTTTAAATTTGTGGATGGTTATACAAAGTTTTTATGCCGGATTGAATTTTCCTTCTAGAAATCTTTTAGATTCGGCCGTGGGAGGCACTTTTATGGTAATCGCTTTAGAAGAAGCTACTAAACTCCTAGATAATATTATGGTTAATTATTCTCAATGGCATACTACAAGATCTACTAATAAAAAGGTGCATGCGATAGAAGAAATTAATGTTTTGAGTGGAAAGATGGATGAACTTATGAAATTATTTGCTAATAAGAGTGTTTCTTCTGATCCTAATGATATGCCCTTGTCTACTTTGATAGAGAATAATAACGAATCTATGGATTTGAATTTTGTTGGTAGGAACAATTTTGGTAACAACGCGTATAGAGGAAATTTGAACCCTAGGCTTTATTAATACGTCCATTTTGCATCATGCTTTTATATCGATATTTATCGCATTATGGGCTGTTATTTCACATTATGTCACAATACTTATGGCTATTCTCTCTTATTTTATAAGGTTTACATAAGGAGGGAGAATGCCGGCAGCTGGAATTCTGGGCTGGAAAAGGAGCAAATGTTAGAGACCTATTCTGCACAACTCCAAAAGTCCTGAAACTCCACGGGATACCTTATAATAAATAGTGAAAAATCCTCGCCAAAGATGAAGACCAGGGGGGCCACACCCTTTCCACGAGGGTGGGGGCGCCCCCCCTAGGGTGCGCCGCCCTACCTCGTGGGCCCCCTGGTGGCTCTCCGATGACCATCTTCTCCTATATGAAGTCTTTCGTCGAGAAAAAAATACGAAGCAACCTTTCGGGATGAAACTCCGCCGCCACGAGGCGGGACCTTGGCGGAACCAATCTAGGGCTCCGGCAGAGCTGTTCTGCCGGGGAAACTTCCCTCCCGGAGGGGGAAATCATCGCCATTGTCATCACCAAAGATCCTCTCATTGGGAGAGGGCAATCTCCATCAACATCTTCATCAGCACCATCTCATCTCAAAACCCTAGTTCATCTCTTGTATCCAATTCTTGTCTCCAAGTCCGGCATTGGTGCTAGTAGGTTGCTAGTAGTGTTAATTACTCCTTGTAGTTGATGCTAGTTGGCTTAATTGGTGGAAGATCATATGTTTAGATCCTTTATGCATATTATTACCCCTCTGATTATGAATATGAATATGCTTTGTGAGTAGTTACGTTTGTCCCTGAGGACAAGGGAGAAGTCTTGCTATTAGTAGTCATGTGAATTTGGTATTCGTTCGATATTTTGATGAGATGTATGTTGTCTATCCTCTAGTGGTGTTATGTGAACGTCGACCACATAACACTTCACCATTATTTGGGCCTAGAGGAAGGCATTGGGAAGTAATAAGTATATGATGTGTTGCTAGAGTGACAGAAGCTTAAACCCTAGTTTATGCGTTGCTTCGTAAGGGGCTGATTTGGATCCATATGTTTCATGCTATGGTTAGGTTTACCTTAATACTTTTGTTGTAGTTGCGGATGCTTGCAATAGAGGTTAATCATAAGTGGGATGCTTGTTCAAGTAAGAACAACACCCAAGCACCGGTCCACCCTCATGTCAAATTATCAAAGTACCGAATGTGAATCATGTGAACATGATGAAAACTAGCTTGATGATATTCCCATGTGTCCTCGGGAGCGCTTTTCCGTATATAAGAGTTTGTCCAGGCTTGTCCTTTGCTACAAAAAGGATTGGGCCACCTTGCTGCACTTTATTTACTTTTGTTAATTAATTGTTTATCTAAGGTGGCAACTTAAACACACATCTGGGTGGATTGAGGCACCTGGGTATTCCAGCGATTGCTTGTTTTTCTTTTGTACCGCCACCCAGGCTCAAAGGGATCATGAGATTATTCATACTAGAAACTTTTGTGTGCAGCCACAAGCTACTATGGGCTCTAGCATAGTTGATTAAGTCGTGCGAACTCTTACAGTGGTAGACTAGCAGATGTAGGGGAAAGTAGGTGTAACGGTCTACCCGGTCGTAAGGTGCTAGCGCTTCTGAAAGACTATGTCTCGGTCATCCGTTTCTCAAACATCTTGTAGTGCGAGAATCCCAACAGAGGAGATCGAGTCATGTGGGGAAAAGTGCGCAAACCTCTATAGAGTGTATAAACTAAGCATGGTTAGCCATGTCCCCGATTATGGACAACTTGAGTATCTAGTACTTGGATTTTCATGTGAATATCATCATGTTACTCTAATTAATATTGTTGGGTTTTTAATGATGATGTTTAATTGGGATTGAGAGGGTGTCTACACTCTCAATGTTTAACAACTACCATGATAGTTAAATAAAATGTATTCCTTTGCAGTAGGGAAAAATTGGCTTTACGCAAAACTGTAACCATAGAGCTTTCCACCAGCCAAATATGCATGTAGTATAGCATTACTCTTTCACTGCTCTCTTTGTGTTACTTTGCCAGCATATTCCATGTGCTGACCCGTTTCGGGCTGCAACGTTCATGTTGCAGACTTTTCAGACGACGAGTAAGGTGCCTTAGGTCGTGGTTCTATACTCAGTGATGCCGTTGGAGTTGATGGACTCACTTATCTTCCAAGCCTTCCGTTGTTATCGTTATTAGATGGCCTTAAGCCATATTTATTGTAATAAGTTCTCTTTTGAGACACTCGTTGTAATAAGCGTGTGATTGCTACTCTGTTATAAATCCTTCAAGTACTGTGCGGTGTCAGCATTACCGATCTAGGGATGACACTGGAGCACAGAGATTGGACTGTTTGAGGTCTGGTCGCTACAATTTTCCTCCCGCTAAGATCATCTCTCTTAGAAACGATATTATGAATTTTAAGCAACTTGATCATGAACATGTTGCACAAGCTTGGGAGAGAATGAAACTAATGATACGTAATTTCCCTACTCATGGTTTAAATTTCTGGATGATTATACAAAAAATTTATGCCGGATTGAATTTTCCTTCTAGAAATCTTTTAGATTCGGCCGCGGGAGGCACTTTTATGGTAATCACTTTAGGAGAAGCTACTAAACTCCTAGATAATATTATGGTTCATTATTCTCAATGGCATACTGAAAGATCTACTAATAAAAAGGTGCATGCGATAGAAGAAATTAATGTTTTGAGTGGAAAGATGGATGAACTTATGAAATTATTTGCTAATAAGAGTGTTTCTTCTAATCCTAATGATATGCCCTTGTCTACTTTGATTGAGAATAATAATGAATCTATGGATGTGAATTTTTTTGGTAGGAACAATTTTGGTAACAACGTGTATAGAGGAAATTTCAACCCTAGTCCTTATTGATACGTCCATTTTGCATCATGCTTTTATGCCAGATTGAATTTTCTTTCTAGAAATCTTTTAGATTCAGCCACGGGAGGCACTTTTATGGAAATCACTTTAGGAGAAGCTACTAAACTCCTAGATAATATTATGGTTAATTATTCTCAATGGCATACTGAAAGATCTACAAATAAAAAGGTGCATGCGATAGAAGAAATTAATGTTTTGAGTGGAAAGATGGATGAAGTTATGAAATTATTTGCTAATAAGAGTGTTTCTTATGGTCCTAATGATATGCCCTTGTCTACTTTGATTGAGAATAATAATGAATCTATGGATGTGAATTTTGTTGGTAGGAACAATTTTGGTAACAACGCGTATAGAGGAAATTTCAACCCTAGGCCTTATTGATACGTCCATTTTGCATCATGCTTTTATATCGATATTTATTGCATTATGGGCTGTTATTTCACATTATGTCACAATACTTATGGCTATTCTCTCTTATTTTATAAGGTTTACATAAGGAGGGAGAATGCCGACAGCTGGAATTTTGGGCTGGAAAAGGAGCAAATATTAGAGACCTATTCTGCACAACTCCAAAAGTCCTGAAACTCCACGGGATACCTTATAATAAATAATGAAAAATCCTCGCCAAAGATGAAGACCAAGGGGCCCACACCCTTTCCATGAGGGTGGGGGCGCCCCCCCCCCCCTAGGGCGCGCCCCCTACCTCATGGGCCCCCTGGTGGCTCTCCGATGACCATCTTCTCCTATATGAAGTCTTTCGTCGAGAAAAAAATAGGAAGCAACCTTTCGGGACGAAACTCCGCCGCCACGGGGCGGAACCTTGGCGGAACCAATCTAGGCTTGTCCTTTGCTACAAAAAGGATTGTGCCACCTTGTTGCACTTTATTTACTTTTGTTACTTGTTGCTCGTTACGAATTATCTTATCACAAAACTATCTGTTACCACTTATTTCAGTACTTGCAAAGAATACCTTGCTGAAAAACCGCTTATCATTTCCTTCTGCTCCTCGTTGGGTTCGACACTCTTACTTATCAAAAGGACTACGATAGATCCCCTATACTTGTGGGTCATCAAGACTCTTTTCTGGCGCCGTTGTCGGGGAGTGAAGCGCCTTTGGTAGGTGGAATTTGGTAAGGAAAAATTTATATAGTGTGCTGAAATTTACTGTCACTTGTTACTATGGAAAGTAATCCTCTGAGGGGCTTGTTCGGGGTATCTTCACCCCGACCAGTAGAGCAAAGAGTTGCTCCTCAACCTACTGAACCTATTGAAAATGAAATTCCTTATGAGTATCCTTCGGGTATGATAGAAAAACTGCTAGCTAATCCTTTTACAGGAGATGGAACAAAGCATCCTGATGAACACCTAATATATGTGGATGAAGTTTGTGGATTATTTAAGCTTGCAGGTATACCCGATGATGTTGCTAAGAAGAAGGTCTTCCCTTTATGTTTGAAGGGAGACGCATTGATATGGTATAGGCTATGTGATGATACGAGATCATGGAACTATAGAAGATTGAATTTGGAATTTCATCAAAAGTATTACCCTATGCATCTTGTTCATCATGATCGCAATTATATATATATAATCTCGCGAAGGAGAAAGCATCGCTCAAGCTTGGGGGAGGCTTAAATCAATGTTATATTCATGCCCCAATCATGAGCTCCCAAGGGAAACAATTCTTCAAAAAATTTATGCTCGGCTTTCTGAAAATAATCGCACCATGCTCGATACTTCTTGTGTTGGCTCTTTCATGATGAAGACTATTGGATTTAGATGGGATTTATTGGATAGAATTAAACGCAACTCTGAAGATTGGGATCTCGACAAAGGTAAGGATTCAGGTATGACACCTAATTTTGATTGTGTTAAATCTTTTATGGATACCGATATTTTTCGTAA
The DNA here is from genome assembly GCF_018294505.1 of Triticum aestivum. Taxonomy (NCBI): domain Eukaryota; kingdom Viridiplantae; phylum Streptophyta; class Magnoliopsida; order Poales; family Poaceae; genus Triticum; species Triticum aestivum. The sequence goes on along the minus strand of NC_057794.1, from coordinate 87,147,386 downwards.
GTTTAGCACTAAATATGGACTTGATTCTGAGATAGTAGCTTCTTTCTGTGAATCTTTTGCTACTTATGTTGATCTCCCTAAGGAGAAGTGGTTTAAATATCATCCTCCCATAGAAGTAAAAGTAGCTGCACCTATTCAAGTTGAAGAAAATACTGTCACTTATAATGATCCTATTGTTCCTACTTGTTATGTTGAGAAACCACCTTTCCCTGTTAGGATAAAGGATCATGCTAAAGCTTCAACTGTGGTTTGTAAAAGCAATATTAAAACATATACCCCTCCTGAGCAAGTTAAAGTAGAACCTAATATTGCTATTGTTAAAGATCTCTTGTCTGATAATATAGATGGGCATGTTATTTATTTCTGTGATGAAACTGCTAGAATTGCTAAACCCCGTGATACAGATAAACCTAGACCTGTGATAGGCATGCCTATTATTTCTGTTAAAATAGGAGATCATTGTTATCATGGCTTATGTGATATGGGTGCTAGTGCTAGTGCAATACCTATTGACTTATACAAAGAAATTATGCATGACATTGCACCTGTTGAGTTAGAAGAAATTGATGTTACTATTAAACTTGCTAATAGAGATACTATGTCACCAATGGTAATTGTTAGAGACGTTGAAGTCTTGTGTGGGAAAACTAAATATCCTACTAATTTTCTTGTTCTTGATTCCCCACAAGATAGCTTTTGTCCCATTATATTTGGTAGACCCTTATTAAATATTGTTAATGCTAAGATAGACTGCGAAAGTATGTTGTTACTATTGGCTTGGATGATATGACTCATGAATTTAATTTCTCTAAATTTAGTAAACAACACCGTGAAGAAGAATTTCCTAGTAAGGATGAAATTATTGGTCTTGCTTCTATTGCCGTACCTCCTAGTGATCCTTTAGAACAATATTTGCCAGACCATGAGAATGATATGTTTATGAATGAAAGAAGGGAAATAGATGAAGTATTCTTTAAATAGGAACCTATTCCGAAACACAATTTGCCTGTTGAAATCCTAGGGGACCCCCCTCCACCTAAGGGTGATCCCATGTTTGAGCTTAAACCGTTGCCTGATAATCTTAAATATGCTTATCTTGATGAAAAGAAGATATATCCTATTATTATTAGTGCTAACCTTTTAGAGCATGAAGAAGAAAGATTATTGAAAACTCTGAAGAAGCACCGTGCTGCTATTGGATATACTCTTGATGATCTTAAGGGCATTAGTCCCACTCTATGTCAACATAAAATAAATTTGGAAGCAGATGCCAAACCAGTTCTTGATCCTCAACGACGTCTGAATCCTAAAATGAAAGAAGTGGTAAGAAAAGAAATACTAAAGCTTCTGGAGGCAGGTATAATTTATCCCGTTGCTGATATTCAGTGGCTAAGTCCTGTTCATTGTGTCCCTAAGAAGGGAGGTATTACTGTTGTTCCTAATGATAAAGATGAATTGATTCCACAAAGAATTATTACAAGTTATAGGATGGTAATTGAATTCCACAAATTAAATAAGGCTACTAAGAAAGATCATTACCCCTTACCTTTTATCGATCAAATGCTAGAAAGATTATGCAAACATACACATTACTGCTTTCTAGATGGTTATTCTGGTTTCTCTCAAATACCTGTGTCGGCTAAAGATCAATCAAAGACTACTTTTACATGCCCTTTTGGTACTTTTGCTTATAGACGTATGCCTTTTGGTTTATGTAATGCACCCGCTACCTTTCAAAGATGCATGATGGCTATATTCTCTGACTTTTGTGAAAAGATTTGTGAGGTTTTCATGGACGACTTTTCCGTCTATGGATCTTCTTTTGATGATTGCTTGAGAAATCTTGATCGAGTTTTGCAGAGATGTGAAGAAACTAATCTTGTCTTGAATTGGGAAAAGTGCCACTTTATGGTTAATGAAGGTATTGTCTTGGGGCATAAAGTTTCTGAAAGAGGTATTGAAGTTGATAAAACCAAGGTTGATGCTATTGAAAAGATGCCATGTCCCAAGGACATCAAAGGTATAAGAAGTTTCCTTGGTCACGCCGGATTTTATAGGAGGTTCATTAAGGACTTCTCAAAAATTTCTCGGCCTCTGACTAATTTATTACAAAAAGATATACCATTTGTTTTTTATGATGATTGTGTAGAAGCATTTGAAATACTTAAGAAAGCATTAGTCTCTGCACCTATTGTTCAGCCACCTGATTGGAATTTACCCTTTGAAATTATGTGTGATGCTAGCGATTATGTTGTAGGTGATGTTCTAGGGCAAAGAGTTGATAAGAAATTAAATGTTATCCATTATGCTAGTAAGACTCTAGACAATGCTCAAAGAAATTATGCTACTACTGAAAAAGAACTTTGAGCAGTTGTATTTGCTTGTGATAAGTTCAGACCTTATATTGTTGATTCTAAAGTAACTATCCACACTGATCATGCTGCTATTAAATATCTTATGGAGAAGAAAGATGCTAAACCTAGACTTATTAGATGGGTTCTCTTGCTACAAGAATTTGATTTGCATATTGTTGATAGAAAAGGAGTTGAGAACCCCGTTGCAGACAACTTATCTAGGTTAGAGAATGTTCTTGATGACCCACTACCTATTGATGATAGCTTTCCTGATGAACAATTAAATGTCATAAGTACTTCTCATAGTACTCCTTGGTATGCTGATTATGCTAATTACATTGTTGCTAAATTCATACCACCTAGCTTCACATACCAACAAAAGAAAAAGTTCTTCTATGATTTGAGACATTACTTTTGGGATGGCCCACATCTTTATAAAGAAGGAGTAGATGGTGTTATTAGACGTTGTGTACCTGAGCATGAACAGGAACAGATCCTACACAAGTCCCACTCCGAAACTTATGGAGGACACCACGCGGGAGATAGAACTGCACATAAGGTATTGCAATCCGGTTTTTATTGGCCTACTCTCTTCAAGGATGCCCGTAAGTTTGTCCTATCTTGTGATGAATGTCAAAGAATTGGTAATATTAGTAGACGTCAAGAAATGCCTATGAATTATTCACTTATTATTGAACCATTTGATGTTTGGGGCTTTGATTATATGGGACCTTTTCCTGCCTCTAATGGATATACACATATTTTAGTTGCTGTTGATTACGTTACTAAGTGGGTAGAAGCTATTCCAACTGGTAGTGCTGATCATAACACTTCTATTAAAATGCTTAAAGAAGTTATTTTTCCGTGGTTTGGAGTCCCTAGATATTTAATGACTGATGGTGGTTCACATTTTATTCATGGTGATTTCCATAAAATGCTTGCTAAATATGATGTCAATCATAGAATTGCATCTCCGTATCACCCACAGTCTAGTGGTCAAGTAGAATTGAGTAATAGAGAACTCAAATTAATTTTGCAAAAGACTGTCAATAGGTCTAGAAAGAATTGGTCTAAGAAACTTGATGATGCATTATGGGCCTATAGAACTGCATATAAAAATCCTATGGGTATGTCTCCGTATAAAATGGTATATGGAAAAGCATGTCACTTACCTCTCGAACTAGACCATAAGGCATATTGGGCTATTAAAGAGCTCAACTATGATTTTAAACTTGCTGGTGAAAAGAGGTTATTTGATATTATCTCACTTGATGAATGGAGAACCCAAGCTTATGAAAATGCCAAGTTGTTTAAAGAAAAGGTTAAAAGATGGCATGACAAAAGGATACAAAAGCGTGAGTTTAGTGTAGGTGATTATGTATTGCTATACAACTCTCGTTTAAGATTTTTTGCAGGAAAACTTCTCTCTAAATGGGAAGGCCCCTATGTTATCGAGGAGGTTTATCATTCCGGTGCCATAAAAATCAACAATTTCGAAGGCACAAATCCGAAGGTGGTAAACGGTCAAAGAATCAAACATTATATCTCAGGTAATCCCATAAATGTTGAAACCAATATTATTGAAACCGTAACCCGTGAGGAATACATAAGGGACACTTTCCAGAACGTTTCAGACTCTGAAAAGGAATAGGTATGTGGTACGGTAAGTAAACCGACTCCAAAACAATTTTTAAGGCAATATTTCTCCGTTTTGTAATATTTAGAAAAATAGAAAATTAAGTAGCAGTCCGGGAAGGACATGAGGGCCCCACGAGGGTGAAGGGCGCGCCCTACCCCCCTGGGCGCGCCCCCTACCTCGTGAGCACCTCGTGTGCCTTCCGGACTCCGTTTTCTTGCACGATAACGTATTTTGGTCGGTAAAAAATTCACTATATATTCTCCCGAAGGTTTTGACTCCTGTATCACGCAAATATCCTCTGTTCTTGTTTTGGGCTGTTCTCTGTTAGGGTTGTCAAGGCCAGGCATCATGTCGTCCCCCTCCTCCAACAATAGTGACAAAGATGCCTGGCTAATGAAGATAGAGCTGAAGAGGGAACAACCCATGGAGATCACAAGGATGAAGGGTTCAAGAAGGCCACGGAGAACCAAGCTCCGGCAACAGAAGACATCCTTCAACTTGATCACAACCTTCTTACCCCAACTGAGATCGAAGCTTTCCAGATGATTGAGTTAACTCGTATTCAAAACAACTATCTCACAAGTGAAAATATTTTGTTGAAGGAGCATATCTTAGCACTCAAGGGCATTATTCGCAAGCTAGAGGACCTCTTACGCTCGATGTGCGACAATCCATCACCTCCTTCTTCACCAACCAAGGAGATATAATCACATGGGTATGGGCACTCCCCTTGGAAACTGCCAAGCTTGGGGGAGGTGCCCCGGTATCGTATCACAATCACAACTCCTATCTTTACCGTTTTTCCTTAGTTCGATCCTGTTAGTAGTATTTTGATCTAGTAGAATAAAGTTTATGGCATGATCTAGTTTTGAGTTTGCCTTATGATCTTTCTATGTAATCGAGTCCGTGAGCTATATAATAAAGATTAGTGCTGAGTCAAGGGCTTGATTTTCTTGCTATGAACTTGGGTGAATAAAATAAAAGAGAAAAAGAATAAGAAGAAACAAAACTTCATATTGATCTTATTGATAGTAATGACTTCACATAGAAAGAGTGTGACGATTAAAAGTTGTTGGGAGTTGGCAGACATAGCTTTGGTCATCGTTGCAATTAATAGGAAGTAATAAGGAAAGAGAGGTTTCACATACAAATATACTATTATTGACATCTTTTATGATTGGGAACACTCATCAAAATATGACATGCTAAAGAGTTGATGTTGGACAAGGAAAACAACATAATGGGTTATTTTTTCTTATATCTGAGATAAAGTATGTTGTCATGGATCATCGAACATGTTGAGCTTGCCTTTCCCCTTCATGCTAGCCAAATTCTCAGCACCAAGTAGAGATACTACTTGTGCTTCCAAATACCCTTAAACCAGTTTTGCCATGAGAGACCACCATATCTACCTATGGATTGAATAAGATCCTTCAAGTAAGTTGTCATCGGTGCAAAGCAATAAAAATTGCTCTAAATATGTATGATTAGTGTGGGATAAATAAGTTTTATACGATCTTGTGATGTGGAAGTAATAAAAGCGACGGACTGCATAATAAAGGTTCATATCACAAGGGGCAATATAAAGTGACATTCTTTCGCATTAAGATTTTGTGCATCCAACCATAAAAGCGCATGACAACCTCTGCTTCCCTCTGCGAAGGGCCTATCTTTTATTATTATCTTCTACCTTATGCAAGTGTCATGGTGATCTTCACCTCTCCCTTTTTCATTTTATCCTTTGGCAAGCCCAGCATGTTGGAAATATATATATATATATATATATATATATATATATATTGGATGTAGGGGGGCATGAGTTATTATGTTGACATTACCCTCGAGGTAAAAGGTTGTGGGGCGAAACTATAAGTCCCTATCTTTCTCTGTGTCCGATTAAAACTCCGTAACCACACGTATTGTGTGAGTGTTAGCAATTATGAAGGACTAGATGATAGTTGAGTATGTGGACTTGGTTTTTAGCTCTGACATAGACTCCTTCTGATGTTATGATAAATTGCAATTGCTTCAATGACTGAGGTTATAGTTTGTTGGTTCTCAATAAGGTTTCTGATTCATACTTTTGCATTGTGAATAGATCATCACGTGAACATAAGTAATCATATGACAATATCTATGTATGTTGTTGTTATGAGAATAATCATGATGCCCTCATGTCCGTATTTTATTTTTATCGACGCCTCTACCTCTAAACATGGGGACGTATTTATTGTTATCGGCTTTCGCTTGAGGACAAGCGAGGTCTAAGCTTGGGGGAGTTGAGACGTCCATTTTGCATCATGCTTTTATATCTATTTATTGCATTATGGGCTGTTATTTCACATTATGTCACAATACTTATGGCTATTCTCTCTTATTTTACAAGGTTTACATAAGGAGGGAGAATGCCGGCAGCTGGAATTCTGGGCTGGAAAAGGAGCAAATATTAGAGACCTATTCTGCACAACTCCAAAAGTCCTGAAACTCCACGGGATACCTTATAATAAATAATGAAAAATCCTCGCCAAAGATGAAGACCAAGGGGCCCACACCCTTTCCACGAGGGTGCCCCCCCTATGGCGCGCCCCCTACCTCGTGGGCCCCCTGGTGGCTCTCCGATGACCATCTTCTCCTATATGAAGTCTTTCATCGAGAAAAAAATAGGAAGCAACCTTTCGGGATGAAACTCCGCCGCCACAAGGCGGGACCTTGGCGGAACCAATCTAGGGCTCCGGCAGAGCTATTCTGCCGGGGAAACTTCCCTCCCGGAGGGGGGAAATCATCGCCATCGTCATCACCAAAGCTCCTCTCATTGGGAGAGGGCAATCTCCATCAACATCTTCATCAGCACCATCTCATCTCAAAACCCTAGTTCATCTCTTGTATCCAATTCTTGTCTCCAAGTCCGGGATTGGTGCTAGTAGGTTGCTAGTAGTATTAGTTACTCCTTGTAGTTGATGCTAGTTGGTTTAATTGGTGGAAGATCATATGTTCAGATCCTTTATGCATATTATTACCCCTCTGATTATGAATATGAATATGCTTTGTGAGTAGTTACGTTTGTCCCTGAGGACAAGGGAGAAGTCTTACTATTAGTAGTCATGTGAATTTGGTATCCGTTCGATATTTTGATGAGATGTATGTTGTCTAGCCTCTAGTGGTGTTATGTGAACGTCGACTACATAACACTTCACCATTATTTGGGCCTAGAGGAAGGCATTGGGAAGTAATAAGTAGATGATGGGTTGCTAGAGTGACAGAAGCTTAAACCCTAGTTTATGCGTTGCTTCGCAAGGGGCTGATTTGGATCCATATGTTTCATGCTATGGTTAGGTTTACCTTAATACTTTTGTTGTAGTTGCGGATGCTTGCAATAGAGGTTAATCATAAGTGGGATGCTTGTTCAAGTAAGAACAGCACCCAAGCACCGGTCCACCCACATGTCAAATTATCAAAGTACCGAACGCGAATCATGTGAACGTGATGAAAACTAGCTTGACGATATTCCCATGTGTCCTCAGGAGCGCTTTTCCTTATATAAGAGTTTGTCCAGGCTTGTCCTTTGCTACAAAAAGGATTGGGCCACCTTGCTGCACTTTATTTACTTTTGTTACTTGTTGCTCGTTACGAATTATCTTATCACAAAATTATCTGTTGCCACTTATTTCAGTACTTGCAGAGAATACCTTGCTGAAAACCACTTATCATTTCCTTCTGCTCCTCGTTGGGTTCAACACTCTTACTTATCGAAAGGACTACGATAGATCCCCTATACTTGTGGGTCATCACTTATCCTAGTAATCCCTCTAATAATTATGGTAATTCCTACAACAATTCTTATGGAAATTATAATAAGATGCCCTCTGATTTTGAATCTAATATTAGAGAATTTATTACTTCGCAAAAGAATTTTAATGCTATGATTGAAGAAAAATTGCTTAAGATTGATGATTTGGCTAGGAACGTTGATAGAATTGCTCTTGATGCTGATTCTTTAAAACTTAGATCTATTCCACCTAAGCATGATATCAATGAGTCTCTCAAAGCCATAAGATTTTCCATTGATGAGTGCAAAGAAAGAACCGCTAGGATGTGTGCTAAGAAAGATGCCTTTATAAGAGCGTGTTCTTCTAGTTGCTATGAAAATAAATATGAAGATCAAAAAGTTATTGATGTGTCCCCTATTAAATCTTTGTTTTGCAATATGAATCTTGATAATGATGGGACTGAATATGATCCACCTTTACCTAGAAGGCGTTCCAAGAATTCGAAATTTGTTGATCTTGATGCTAAATTTGATAAAAGTGGGATTGAAGAAATTAAAACCCTAGATGTTGCTAAACCCACTATTATGGATTTCAAGGAATTTAACTATGAAAATTTCTCTTTTATTGATTGTATTTCCTTGTTGCAATCCGTGCTAAATTCTCCTCATGCTTATAGTCAAAATAAAGCGTTTACTAAACATATCGTTGATGCCTTGATGCAATCTTATGAAGAAAAACTTGAATTGGAAGTTTCTATCCCTAGAAAACTTTATGATGAGTGGGAACCAACTATTAAAATTAAAATTAAAGATCATGAATACTATGCTTTATGTGATTTGGGTGCTAGTGTTTCCACAATTCCAAAGACTTTGTGTGATTTGTTAGGTTTCCGTGATTTTGATGATTGCTCTCTAAACTTGCACCTTGCGGATTCCACTATTAAGAAACCTATGGGAAGAATTAATGATGTTCTTATTGTTGCAAATAGGAATTATGTGCCCGTAGATTTTATTGTTCTTGACATAGATTGCAATCCTTCATGTCCTATTATTCTTGGTAGACCTTTCCTTAGAACGATTGGTGCAATTATTGATATGAAGGAAGGAAATATTAGATTCCAATTTCCATTAAGGAAAGGCATGGAACACTTTCCTAGAAAGAAAATTAAATTACCTTATGAATCTATTATGAGAGCCACTTATGTATTGCCTACCAAAGATGGCAATACCTAGATCTATTCTTGCTTGTTATGCCTAGCTAGGGGTGTTAAACGATAGCGCTTGTTGGGAGGCAACCCAATTTTATTTTTATTCCTTGCTGTTTACTCCCATTTAGTAATAAATAATTTATCTAGCCTCTGTTTTGGTTGTGTTTTTTGTGTTTAATTAGTGTTTGTGCCAAGTAGAACCGTTGGGAAGACTTGGGGAATGTCTTGCTGAACTTGCTGTAAAAAGAGAAACTTTAGCACTCACGAGAACTACTGCCATTTTATTTGGAAAGTGTTATTGAAAGGATCGATATGGTTGACTAGAGGGGGGTGAATAGGCAACTAACAATTTTTAGCTTTTCTTTAACAATTTAAACTTTGCATCAAAGTAGGTTGTCTAGATATGCAACTAGGTGAGCAACCTATATGATGCAACAAGGATAGGAACACAAGCAAGCAAGGGATATGACACAAATAAGTTTGCACAAGTAAAGGCACGAGATAACCAAGAGTGGAGACGGTGGAGACGAGGATGTGTTACCGAAGTTCCTTCCCTTTGAGGGGAAGTACGTCTCCGTTGGAGCGGTGTGGAGGCACAATGCTCCCCAAGAAGCCACTAGGGCCACCGTATTCTCCTCACGCCCTTACACAATGCGAGATGCCGTGATTCCACTATTGGTGCCCTTGGAGGCGGCGACCGAACCTTTACAAACAAGGTCGGGGCAATCTCCACAACTCAATTGGAGGCTCCCAACGACACCACGAAGCTTCACCACAATGGACTATGGCTCCGCGGTGACCTCAACTGTCTAGGATGCTCAAACACCCAAGAGTAACAAGATCCGCAAGGGATTAGTGAGGTGAATCAAATTTCTCTTGGTGTAAGTGTGGATCGAGGCCTTCTCAGCCACTCCCAAGCAAATCAACAAGTTTGATTGGCTAGCGAGTGAGATCGGGCAAAAATGGAGCTTAGATCAACAATGGAGCTTAGGGTTGGAAGAGATAAGTCAACGGTGAAGAAGGGGACCCCTTATATAGTGAGGGACAAAGATCCAACCGTTATCCACCTATCAGCCCGCGGCCAGCGGTACTACCGCACTAGGAAAGCGGTACTACCGTGGGGCTACGTGGTACTTCCTCTTGCTGCCAAGCGGTACTACCGCAAGGTCACCCGGTACAACCGTGCAGGCCCGCGGTACTACCACAGCAGCAACAACGGCTAGGGCAGACCTGAGGCACAAGTGCTGAGGGTGGTACTTCCGCGGGCGCGGTACTACCGCTCCCCCTTGCGGTACTACCGCAAGGCAGGAATCCCCTAGCCTGGGAAGAGAGAGGATAAGGAAACAACCGTGCCTACTTCCGCTGAAAAACGGAAGAAGCAAAAACCCGACACAGTACTACCGCCTTGCAGCTGAGCACGGTACTACCACGGAATGAAAGCGGTACTACCATGGTAGGCGCGGATGTAAAAAATTACATCCACCCCTACTACCGCGGGGGAGCGATACTAGCCTGGTGGGCCACGGTAGTGTAGCTCCAGCGGAGCGGTACTATCGCTGGTGCCTACGGTACTACCGCATACCTGGGAGCAGTACTACCGCAGGCCAACACAGCAGCCAGAAACAAGGTGATGAGATAAACAATGGAGGAAGCTCCAAGGTGCAAGGAAAAGGAGGGGACAAGGAAGAAACGTGTACGTGATGATTCCACCCAAACCTTTCCGACGCGGACCCCCTTTTAATAGTACGTGTCGGTGTCAAAACTGGCGGATCTCGGGTAGGGGGTCCCGAACTATGCGTCTAGGCCGAATGGTAACAGGAGGCAAGGGACACAAAGTTTTACCCAGGTTCGGGCCCTCTTGATGGAGGTAAAACCCTACGTCCTGCTTGATTAATATTGATGATATGGGTAGTACAAGAGTAGATCTACCACGAGATCGGAGAGGCTAAACCCTAGAAGCTAGCCTATTGTATGATTGTTGTTCTGTATGTTGTCCTACAGACTAAAACCCTCTGGTTTATATAGACACCGGAGAGGGTTAGGGTTACACAAAGTCGGTTACAATGGTAGGAGATCTACATATCCGTATCGCCAAGCTTGCCTTCCACGCCAAGGAAAGTCCCTTCCAGACACGGGACAAAGTCTTCAATCTTGTATCTTCATAGTCCAAGAGTCCGGCTGAATGTATAGTCCGGCCATCCGGACACCCCCTAATCCAGGACTCCCTCAGTAGCCCCCGAACCAGGCTTCAATGACGACGAGTCCGGCGCGCAGATTGTCTTCGGCATTGCAAGGCGGGTTCCTCCTCCAAGTACTTCATAGAAGATTTTGAACACAAAGATAGTGTCCCGCTCTGCAAAATAAGTTTCCACATATTGCCATAGAGAGAATAATATTTACACAAATCTAATCTGCTGACGTATTCTGTAGTGTGACATCGCACCACGGCCAAGCCTTTATTCGAATCGTTTTATTGTCCAACCTCAGCATGTCATGCGAGGCGGTTTCCTTGGCACGTCTCATCAAAGCAGAGATCGTGTCCCCTTATTCCGGGATTCTCATCAATACGGGCGTGGGTAACCCAACCGCTTCTAGGACTCCTAGACTATAGGCAAGTCCAAACGGCCACGGAGAGGACGCTTGATATTCACCCTCTTTATAAAGGGACAAGGCTTTTATTTTTTTCCTCCCGTGCTCAATCGAATCCTTCCCCCACCTCAAGCTCAAACACCCAAAGTTCAGGTCAGGTGCTCCGAACCTTCAATCATGTCCGGATTTAGCCTTCAAGGCCGATGGGTGCCTTCCTCCGTCACGGAAGAAGACATCAAAAAGTTGAGGGAGGCCAGATATCTGACCGCCGAGGTTTTGCATCGGCTGCCTGCCCGAGGGCAGGCCGTCCCCTCCCCCGAACCCAACGAGAACGTCGTGCTCATCTCCCACTTCCTCCGAGGTCTAGGCCTTGCTCTGGATCCTTTCGTCAGGGGTTTAATGTTTTATTACGGGCTAGATTTCCATGATCTAGCTCCGGACTCCTTTCTTCATATCACGACATTTATTGTCGTGTGTGAGGCCTTCCTCCGGGTTACCCCTCACTTTGGCCCGTGGCTCAAGACCTTTAAAGTAAAGCCGAAGATGATCGAGGGGCAACATGCAGCGTGTGGAGGTGCCTCAATATGCAAGATGACGGGAGCTCCATGGCCCAAAGGTTCCATTCCAGAGGTGTCTGAATTGTCGCAACAGGAGTGGTTCTACATCACGGCTCCTAGAAGTGCCAAGTGGGCGGCCGCCCCTGTTTTCCGCTCGGGCCCTCCACCACAACTGATGTCATGGATCAGCAGAGGTCTGAGATGGGGTCCAGCCAAGGACGTGCCTATACTGCAAAGCCGCATTCGAGATCTCTTCAATGGAGACTTTAGTTTGGTTGCGGTAATACAAGTTATGCTGGTTTGTCAAGTCCAGCCTTGCAAACGCCGGCCCCTTCGCTTGTGGGAGTTCAATCCTGAGGGACCGCGTGTCATTCAAAATTTCCTCGGCCTGACGCACGAGGAGATGTACAAGTCATTCTTCGGACCTCAGGTAGAGTGTCCGGAAATCACCGAGGACGTGGGCCTGAGCAGTAACCGCGCCGCCGAACAGGTAAGGAATCTTCTGGCCGAACATACTATCTCTCATTTGTTACGAAGTTATTTCTGAGAGTTCGTTTTTTGACCAGGACTAGCTAACAAAGGCGAAGTTGATTAGGTGTTCGGCCCCCCTCCCTGAGGGTTTGGACAATCCGGTATTGGAAAAGATGCTCCAGGTCGCACCTCCCCGGAGCCCTTGAAGGAAGATACTAGGAGGATAATACGGGCGAACGCGGGCCCCCAACGCTGCCCATTCTAACCAAGGGAGCGAGCGTCTCCATGAAGGAAGACGATCGGAGGAGGAAAAGGACTGCGCCCGGGGATTTGGAAGCCGAAGCTTCCAAACGGGAGAAGAAGTCTCCCACAGAGGGTCCTACCTCGGGGGTGCTTTTGCCGCACAAAGTCCGCGGGGGGATCAATTCTCCAGCTAGTCGTAAGTGACCCGAAATACTTTAATAGTACAGGTATGCCATCTTTTTCTTCTGAGAAAATAACCACCGCATATATCTTTGCAGTTCGGGCCTTAGCCCCTCTCAAATGAGCTCGTCTTCCGGGGATATTCTTCCAGAGATGATGGAGAGCGAAACGCCTCCTTCGGACTCCTCCGCTCTGGAAGCGGGCGACCCCGAAGTGTCGTCGCAGAGGGCCTCTCTGAGTCCGGTGAGGCCAGAAGATAATCCCATTGACCCTCGAAGCTCCCAGTGTCCGGCTCCCGAAGAGAGCGGACAAAAGAGTCTGGCATCGTCTGGTGTGCGATCGGATGTTCTGAGGGAGTTGGTGGGGCGAGCGGCCATCTCAGATTAACACCGTGTGTTGATGAATACGGTGATGGAGAGAATCTCGTTCGCCGAAAGCGGATTGCATGAAGCTTTTATGAGTCTACTAACAGGCTTTGAGGTACGTAAAATAATGTATGATAGTCTGCACATGCTAGGTGTGCCCTGTGTAGATAGTAGCCCCTGAGACTCTGGTTGTCGTCAGAAACAACGACAAACAAAGGATCATATTCCCAGGTAATAACCATACTGCCTCTATGTGCAGGTGATGGAAGCTCTGGTGGCTAGCCGGACTAGCGACTTTGCCCATTTAAAACGGCAGTTAGATGCGGCAGACGCCGACATCGAGCTTGTTAACAAAAGGCTTGACGAGGCACAGGGTAAGTGTCATTATCTGGTAAACGCCACATAGTAAGAGCAGCATGATGCCAGTATCTTTAATATGTTGTGACTGCAGATGGAGCTGCCACTGTTGAAGCCTTGCGGGCAAAACTTGCCCGAGCCAAGGAACAAGCGAGGTTTGGTAATGCGGCTGCTTTGAAGGCGGCCGAAGAGTTGAAAGCCGAGAAGGCCGCGCATGGCGAGAGCCGAGATAAGATGGCCAAGATGGCCATAAAATTAAAAGCCGCCGCCGACCATTGCCGGGTTGTTGAAAAGGAAAACCTAGCGAAGGCATCGAACCTTGAGAAGGCTGCTGCGACGAGAAAAGACATCCGCTCTGCTATGAGGGCGAAGAAGGAGGAGCTGCGGGAAGCCGGGGATATTGTAGCTGGGAAATCCTTTATGTTGCGGAGGAAGTTCAGAGATCCATGGTATGCCTCTCTGGATCGGCTGTGGAGTTCAGAGGATGTGTATATGGATTTGGCGGCGAGCGCTGCCGATGCGGCCAAGTACTTCCAGGGTCAGACGAACCGTGAAGTGGACCAGCTGTTTTGGACACAATTCCATTCTCCCGAGCGTCCGCTTTCATTGACTGACCAATTAGCCGAATGGGCCGAACTGAATAGGTTGTCCGGACTCGCCATGAGGTCTGTTGTGGATCAGCTATGGCCGCAAAGGCCAAAACCGAACAGCTATTTCAGCTTGGTGTAGCAGTTCCTTGACGTGGTGCCGCGCATTAATGCGATGAAGAGGTCGGCGTGCATAGAGGGCTCATGGATGGCCTTTGCCCGTGTTAAAGCATACTGGGCGGAGATGGATGATACCACTGTTGCAGCGCGGGATTCGGCCATAGGTCGAATGGCTGCTGAGCACTACTTTGAAGTTCTTGAGGGTGCTCGTTTGATAGAGACCCGGTGCTCAAAAGATATTATGTTTGAGTGATATGTAATCTCATTGTAAGCGAAATGCTTTTATAAATTTTTATAAGGCTATTTTTATACTTTTGCCTGAAAGTAATATTATGCCTCCTGGGCGGCCGTTTATGTATACATGTGTATAACCTGAAAGATTGCAGCCGTCGGCTTCAACCCCCACGCATATAATGCGGAGGTGCTCGCAAAAAACACGCGTTCACACTTAACCCAACGTCTTGGTCCTATTAAGGAGGTGATAGCGGAGCGAGCGAGGCAACCGGACTATAATGCTTTAGCACTTTCACTTAGCCATAGGAGTTTGACAGTGGGGCTACTAGATAGCCCCTGGTGGCTCCGCACTCTCCCGATCCTGGTGTGCGTACATGCCTGGACGGAAAACGTCCCTTCGTTAAGGCGGAGGAATTCTAACATTCCAACAGGTCATCGAGTGGTTGACCAGTCTCACGCTATATCATGACAGTCAGTTTTCGGCTTTCTCTAGTGAGGTGCTCGTCCGGATGAACCAGGGCACAATCGCAGTAGTTCTCCTAGTGCTACCTTAGCCGGTAAAGCGGAACGTAAGGCACCAAAACACAGGAGCCGGGAAAACCCAACATTTGACCAAAGACAATGATTCGGAGCTGATGCATATAGGGCCAAACTCGCGACGCCGAACACTCCCTAAGGTATTCGGTCTTTGTGGTATAAACCGGGCCTAAATAATGGCCTTTGTAAGAAGCCCCTTGTGTCCAGGTACGTGCATTGTTCTAGCGTGGCCACATGCCAAGACGTCAGCATCCTTCTCAACGATGGATATGTATCAACAAGAGACAGTAAAAAAGGTTTACGCAGGGTCTTAATCTAAAAAGAATCCTTGGAGCGGGTCCCTGCTGCACGTCTGCGCCTGTGTCTCCGTTGTGCCGTATCCTGGACGGGTGTAGCACGATGATCGTCTGTAAAAGAGAGGAATTTAGGTGAAAAAGTTGTCGTGCAAAAAGATAGTTTTTAAAGAAACCATGTATAATTCAAGATGAGAAGAAATTGCCACTTGTCTGCACGCGTTGAGCCCCTTGTATTGACAAATAGGGGTGTGACCATTTATTCGGTATAAATAGCGGCGCCGGACTTGATTAGTTGTGTCTGAGGTCTTGACGACCTATTGGATGCTTTCGCTGGTCCGGGCGCCTTTAGTGTGCGGCTGCCAAGGCAGCCGCACTCTCTTTGGCGCGCAGAGATCGCTTGATATTTCCGTTCACTGAAATGATGCCACGTGGGCCGGGCATCTTGAGTGTGAGGGAGGCGTAGTGTGGTATTTCATTAAAGCGAGCGAAAGCTTCGCGTCCGAGCAGTGCTTGATAGCCAATTTGGAACGGAGCGATGTGGAAGGTTAAATGCTCGCGACGAAAGTTATCGGGGGAGCCAAATATAACTTGTAGTAGGAGGGAGCCCGTACAACGAGCCCCTGGGCCTGGCATTACTCCTTTAAAGGTAGTATTGCTATGGCGAATTTTTGTTGGGTCTAACCCCATCCCGCGGATTGTATCTTGATATATTAGGTTTAGATTGCTGCCACCGTCCATCAAGACTTGTGTGAAGTGATATCCGCCAATTACTGGGTCTAATACCAGGGCAGCCCATCCTGCGCGTCGGATACTTGCTGAGTAATCGCGATGGTCGAAAGTGATCGGTTGAGACGACTAGTGGCAGGACTTCGTGGTGACAGGCACTTGGGTACATTTTCTTGGGAGTGCCGCGTTGTTTTTTCCCTTGATCACGTGTAACACATTTACTGTTTTGACTTCTGGTGGAAATTTCTTTTGTTCCCCAGTGTCTTGCTTGGGAGGCTCGTCCTCGTCTTCACTTGGTGTATCCTCCCCCTTGTGTACGGCGTTGAGCTTGCCGGACTGCTTGAAGACCCAACATTCTCTGTGGGTATGATTAGCAGGTTTACCAGGGGTACTATGGATCTGACATACTTGGTCTAGAATTTTGTTGAGGCTGGACAGTTCATCCCTAGTGCCTTTAGAGGGTGGCTTTTGACCTGGCCGAGTGCTTTTGAATCTGGCGTTTACTGTTGTGCCCTTCGTGCTATCTTCTTTATTTCGGCGTTTGTTATTGCTGTTGCGCCGTGATTTCCCATTTCCATCTCTAACTTCAGATGTTCTGGGGTCGTTGGTGCTGCATCTGGCTAGCCAGCTATCCTCACCCGCGCAAAAGCGGGTCATGCGGCTTGTTAATGCGGCCATCGTTCTCGGCTTATTTTGGCCGAGGTGTCTGGCGATCCATTCATCACGGACGCTATGCTTAAAAGCTGCCAAGGCTTCGGCGTCCGGACAGTCGACAATCTGGTTCTTTTTAGTAAGGAACCTGTTCCAAAGCTTTCGGGCTGACTCTCCGGGCTGTTGAGTTATATGACTCAAATCGTCCGCATCCGGAGGTCGGACAAACGTCCCTTGAAAATTTACCCGAAAGGCGTCGTCGAGCTCTTCCCAACTTCCAATGGAGCTTTCGAGGAGGCCTTTAAGCCAGTGACGAGCTGGCCCTTTGAGCTTGAGGGGTAAGTACTTGATGGCGTGGAGATCATCTCCTCGAGCCATATGGATATGAAGGATGTAGTCCTCAATCCAGACCCCAGGGTCTGTTGTTCCGTCGTATGTCTCTATGTTTACGGGTTTGAATCCCTCGGGAAATTCATGGTCCAGCACCTCATCGGTGAAACATAGGGGGTGTGCAGCACCCCTGTAGCTGGGTGTACTGCATTGTTCAGATGTTTGTTGTGTTGCATTGTATGCTGGGGCGCACTTGCGTGGTCCATAGATGGATCTTGTTGCACCGTCCTTTGGGTGCGAGCCCTCGCATGGGTCGCGTGTTGTATTGTGAGTGGCATTGTATGCCGCTCTGTGTTGGTAGAGGGGTCGTCTATCCGGCCAGGTGGCTGCTTTGATATTTGGTTGTGGGGGTCTGAGGCCTCCTCATCGAATTCAGGTAGCAGCTTCCGCTTTGGGTAGCTCTTGGAGGGGCGATTGTCGCCGTACCTCGCTGCTGTGTTGAGTATTTTACTCCATCTGATTTGGAGTGTGTCTTGCGCAGCCTTGAGCCTTTGCTTCTGCTTTTTAAGACTCCTCGTGGTGGCAACAAGCCTTTTATGGGCATTCTGCTGCTTCGGGTGCCTGTCCGGCGTTATGTCGTCCGGACCATTATCCTTGATAGAATTTGTTTGTTTGGTTTGATTATCCGGATTGCCGCTGTCCGGCAGCGGTTCGCCCTGCTCCAGCGCTGGGTTTGTGTGATTGTTATTTCTGTTGAGGCAGGATTTGGGGCGGTGCTTGCGTCGCCGCTTTGACTGCTTTTCGAGGGAACAAGCCTTCGGTGCGTCCTTCCGCTCCTCGTCATCATCTTTTGGTGCGTCCACCAAGTATACGTCATATGATGAGGTGGCTTTCCAGGGCCCAATAGGCGCTGGTTCTTCATCGTCTCCTTCATCGGCGTCCATACCGTCGATGTCTTCGGAGTCGAAGTCAAGCATGTCGGTTAAATCGTCGACAATGGCTACAAAGTGGGTGGTGGGTGGGCTTTGAATTTCTTCATCATCCGTATCCCAACCTTGCTAACCATAGTCCGGCCAGGGCTCTCCTGATAAAGAGAGAGACTTTAGTGTCTTCGGAATATTGCCGAAAGGCTAGTGCTGAAAGATGTCCGCGGCAGTAAACTCCATGATCGGCGCCCAATCGGATTTGATCGGCAGGGGCGCGGAGGGTTCGGAGTCCAGAGAGGAGTCCGGCTCCTTGGAGTCACGAGTCTCGCGGAGTGTGGGGCTGGTGTTCGGCTCGATCGCCGTTGGGATCGCAGCCCCCGAGGCGGCGTCCAACCACCCATCCTCGATCGGCGCAGTTGGCTCCGAATTAAGGGACGAAGCCGATGCGGGTGCGGCCTCAAGGGCACTGTTCGGCGGCAGAGCTAGATCATGCTCGTCGTGACAGTGCGGCGCGCTCGGCAGTGGCTCGAATCCGTCGAAGATCAAGTCCCCGTGGATGTCAGTTGTGTAGTTTAAACTTCCAAATCTGACCTGACGGCCAGGGGCATAGCTTTCGATCTGCTCCAGATGGCCAAGTGAATTGGCCCGCAGTGCGAAGCTGCCGAAGACGAAGATCTATCCGGGGAGGAAGGTCTCTCCCTGGACTGCATCGCTATTGATGATCGTAGGAGCCATTACGCCTAACAGCGACGACACAAAGGAACACTCAATGAAAGCACCAATGTCGGTGTCAAAATCGGCGGATCTCGGGTAGGGGGTCCCAAACTGTGCGTCTAGGCCGGATGGTAACAGGAGGCAAGGGACACGAAGTTTTACCCAGGTTCAGGCCCTCTTGATGGAGGTAAAACCCTACGTCCTGCTTGATTAATATTGATGATATGGGCAGTACAAGAGTAGATCTACCATGAGATCGGAGAGGCTACACCCTAGAAGCTAGCCTATGGTATGATTGTTGTTCTGTATGTTGTCCTACGGACTAAAACCCTCCGGTTTATATAGACACCGGAGAGGGTTAGGGTTACACAAAGTTGGTTACAATGGTAGGAGATCTACATATCTGTATCGCCAAGCTTGCCTTCCACGCCAAGGAAAGTCCCTTCCGGACACGGGACGAAGTCTTCAATCTTGTATCTTCATAGTCCAGGAGTCCGGCTGAAGGTATAGTCCGGCCATCCGGACACCCCCTAATCCAGGACTCCCTCAGTACGGCTTTCCTATGACTCAAATCCACCAAAAAGAAACGTAGAAAAGATGTCGTCTTCAATAGTCTTCGAGGGGCACCCAACCGTCTTGTGCCTAGCGATGAAATGTTTGGGATACTCAAGGCACACGATTAGTCCGCAAACGCGTTGTCATCAATCACCAAAACACCTTAGAGATAAATATTCCCTTACAGTTATTTAGTTAATTCTTTTTGAAAATGATTAATAGATAAATTCCTCACGTCCAGCAATTTATTTTAGAATTTTTGGGGTTCCAGATCTTGCGCTAGCTACAGATTACTACAGACTGTTCTGTTTTTGACAGATTCTGTTTTTCGTGTGTTGTTTGCTTATTTTGATGAATCTATGGCTAGTAAAATAGTTTATAAACCATAGAGAAGTTGTAATACAGTAGGTATAACACCAATATAAATAAATAATGAGTTCATTACAGTACCTTGAAGTGGTCTTTTATTTTCTTTCGCTAACGGAACTCACGAGATTTTCTACTTTAAGTTTTGTGTTGTGAAGTTTTCAAGTTTTGGGTAAAGATTTGATGGATTATGGAACAAGGAGTGGCAAGAGCCTAAGCTTGGGGATGCCCATGGCACCCCCAAGATAATCTAAGTACACCTAAACGCCAAAGCTTGGGGATGCCCCGGAAGTCATCCCCTCTTTCGTCTACTTCTATCGGTAACTTTACTTGGAGCTATATTTTTATTGGCCACATGATATGTGTTTTGCTTGGAGCGTATTGTATTATTTGAGTCTTTGCTTGTTATTTTACCACAATCATCCTTGCTGTACACACCTTTTGAGAGAGCCATACATAATTTGGAATTTGTTAGAATACTCTATGTGCTTCGCTTATATTTTTTGAGTTTTATAATTTTGCTCTAGTACTTCACTTATATCTTTTAGAGCGCGGTGGTGGATTTGTTTTATAGAAACTATTGATCTCTCATGCTTCACTTAGATTATTTTGAGAGTCTTAATAGCATGGTAATTTTCTTTAAATCCTAATATGTTAGGTATTCAAGAATAAAAAATTCTCTTATGAGTGTGTTGAATCCTATGATAAGTTTGATACTTAATAATTGTTTTGAGATATGAAGATGGTGATATTAAAGTCATGGTAGTTGAGTAGTTGTGAATTTGAGAAATACTTGTGTTGAAGCTTGTGATTCCCGTAGCATGCACGTATGGTGAACCGTTATGTGATGAAGTCGGAGCATGATTTATTTTTTGATTGCCTTCTTTATGAGTGGCGGTCGGGGACAAGCGATGGTCTTTTCCTACCAATCTATCCCCCTAGGAGCATGCACGTAATACTTTGCTTTGATAACTTGTAGATTGTTGTAATAAGTATATGAGTTCTTTATGACTAATGTTGAGTCCATGGATTATACGCACTTTTCTCATTCTTCCACCTTTGCTAGCTTCTCTAATGCCGCGCACCTTTCGCCGGTATCATACACCCATGTTGACACGGAATTTCGCCAAAGTAAAGTATGGTGCAATAGCTATTATAAAAATATAAATTAATCCGAGTGGCAAAAATGATGAATCACCCAATGGGAAGAGCAAATGACTTTGTTTAACTTTGACCGCTTACTAGAAAATAGCAGGCGCGGAAATAAAGGAATGAGCCAAATATCAATATATAATTGTTGAGCACTTACATTGGCTTAGAATATGAAAATATCGGGTATTCGCAAAGTTGGTAAAATGAATAAAATCTCCATAAAAGGTTTTATTCTCGATGAAATAATAACCGTGAGACGCAAGATTATAGACGGCGCTAATATCTTCACATATTAGACCGCGTGAAATGTCAACATAAAATCATCGCGGGCGACGCTTATTTCCCAAATATTAAACCATGCAATATACATGGGCATTATTTCATTGCCTCTAATAAAATATCACGGCGACATAGGAAAAGAGACGCACGTCATTCCTAATGAAATATGGGTATGAGGGATATAACGCCACATAAAAAATACATTTTCCATATATTTATATACGGCATGTCACACTAAGAAAATAATCCTCAATGTCACATTAATAGTTGATTAAGCCTAGCCCATTAAAATATGATGGATGACGCCAAGGCCCATAGGTTAATTAGTAAAAGAAGGAGTTTAGCCCACATGAGATAACCACGTACGTAACTTGCCAGCCAAACCACATAGTTGGAGAAATTAATGATTAAACAAATAAACAAAGAAGGAGGCAGCCCCACGCTCACACGATCTCACCCACGAACTAGAGAACGTGGGCGCGTCCCTCCGTTGATTTCCTCCGTTCCTCCCTCCTGTAAATACCTCCAAAGGGCCTGCTCTTGGCGCTCTCTTTTCCCTGATCGCTCCGTTGCGCTGCCGCACACTGCTGCTCTTTTTTCCCTGATTACTCCGCTGCGCTGCCGCACACTGCTGCTCTTTTTTCCCTGATCGCTCCGCTGCGCTGCCGCACACTGCTGCTCTTTTTTTCCTGATCGCTCCGTTGCGCTGCCGCACACTGCTGCTCTCTTTTTCCCCGGCCGGCCGCTGCTGCTCTGCTGCTACTTTCCCTGCTCATATTCTTGATCTCTGGCCTCATGCTGCTGCTGCTGCAAGGCCGTCGTCCGGTCAAAAGCCTGAGAAAGGTAGACAAGGTGGGCATCATGATTCTCCTCTAATCTTCTTGCTCCTCCCTATATCTCTCATCATGTTCATCTTTCTCCTTGGTTGATCATTGTGATACAAACCAAGGAGCATGCCCATGTGTCCTCATCTTGACATCTTGCCTTGGCTGATCATCGCGATACGAGCCAAAGTGCAATTATGTTCAGGAAAGGAAAATTTGTCCTTGGTTGATCATCGCGATACGAACCAAGGAACATATCTCACGTATTTTCATCTCGACATTTTTGCCTTGCCTGATCACCATGATACAAGCCAAAGTGCGAATATGTTTAGGAGAGGAAAATTTGCCCTTGGTTGGTCATTGTGACACAAGCCAAGGAGTATTCTCCATATATCTTCACCTTGATATTTTGCCTTGGCTGATCATCGTGATACGAGCCAAAGAGCACTTATATTTAAGAGAAGAAAATTTGTCCTTGGTTGATCATTGTGATACAAACCAAGGAGCATTCTCCATATAGCCCCATCTTGACATTTCGCCTTGGTTGATCATCATGATACAGGCCAAAGTGCGAATATGTTTAACAACAACAAAAATACTCCTTGGCGGATCACTGTGATACAAATCAAGGAGCATACAACATATAATTTCTTCTTGTAAATTTTTTTTGCCTTGGTTGATCATCGTGATACAAGCCAAAGTGCGATTATGTCAAAGAGGATAAATTTCACTCCTTGGTCGATCATGGCGAACCAAAACTAAGGAGGATATATTTTCCCTTCCATCGTAGATGAGAGTGACGCAAAGGTAAAGCTTGGGGAAACACAAATATGAAACATACCCAAACCCTAGATGATCATCTACATAAAATCATAGAATAAATATGTGCCTACAAAATGCACTCTTCATTTGTTTGAGTTGCACAAAATAAGACAATGTAAATTGTGCATGTACCTCTATACCTAGTGCATAAAAATGTATAAATCGGGTGCTTGCTAAATTATATTTGAGGCCTCTTGTTGGTTACACTGCGGACATACATGCTATGCCACGTCAGTAGTAATACAAACAGGAAGGTACAAATGGCATATACATCTGTCATATAGATGATGAAATGAGCATACTCTAATGCATATAGAATATGCTAAGTGAAATCTAACGGGTAAACATGAGATAATAAAAGTGTTAGTTGTCTCATTTTACACTAAAATATAGCATGCCCATAAAAAGAAATGAATGTGTGTAGGTTAAGTTAAAAGTATAATCCTACATATCTAAAATATGAAATCTAGAGCGTACAGACTCTATGCAACACGTATATACTGCCCACTGATGGTTAGAGTATATACATGTAACCCATAAAAAATAAAGGATATTGCATCTAGCTCGCTTTAGTAGATGCTATCATCAAACATATCAAATCAAACAAGATAACATATTGGATGGTTCTGATATTGGAACCCCCCTTTTTTCTTAAATTTCCATGCATGCGCATAGGCTAACATGGAGTAAATCATCATCTCATGCATGGTCATATATGCATCAATAAAAGATGTAGCATGCATGTATTAAGTGGATACTCTGCTAGTCGACTTATCACTCGTTAAAATGAAATGACTTGAAAGTTGATTAAGATAGCCGCATGGTCATACTAGCATATGTTGGTTAAGTCAACTACACAAATTAGGTGTCCGATGCAAAAAAAAACACATTGCACTCGTACTCTACGTACTACTCATAATAGTACAAGGGTAAAAATATAAATGAACAAGACACATGATAACTTGAAGAAGATCGAGGATGCTCCCCCGAGCACACCAGCGTCAACGACAGCAAGGAGGAGCGACTTTTCTTTATCATTTTGTAGTAGTCATGTGTTGCAATTCTATGTAATAGGATAGTTGGAATTCTTAATCAGGGGTTTTCTCTTCGGAGATGTAATTAACAGAATTTTTATGTAAATGTAAGAATTCTAGAAATAAAGTACCTGCAATGTTTGATCCTATTCTTATTGTATGCATCTACGCATTTAAATTATTCATTCTGTATCAATGACGTGGACGCGTGTTTTCACGCCCGCCATTTTCCCGTCATCAGATTCTGGCACGCCCGGTGGGACATATTTCTCCCCTCATATTTGAATTCCAACATTGGATTGCAACATATGAATTCCCATAGTACATAAAGCATAAAACATTATGTACCATATACAAAAAAAAGTCAAAGAAAAATAATATATGATTTTCTTTGTTTTGAAGGTATGGAGGGCCAAGTGTAGCAGTTTGTGACCCTTCGCTTCGGTGACCTTTGGCTTGATGTGCCAATTGGTCCTATCGTGACCTCACTAAGTGAAAGTTGGAAGACTACTGCTGCATCTCCAGTTGTACCAGATCAAGAAGAGGTCACTTCTCCACCAATGGAGGGGTTCACACCTGTTTTATCAAAGTCTGCAAAGAGGAAAATGAGGGCTGCTAGAAAGAGGGTTGCTCAGAGTTCTGCAAGAATGGTTACTCATGCTCCAGTGTCAGTAATGAAAGGAAAGATTATTGAAGCAGGGCCATCCATCCGCCAGTAGTCCAAGGACAAGGGAAAGAAAGTGGTGTTTGAGAAATCCGAGTTTCCGCCACTTGTTTACAAGGGAAAAGAGAAGATGGTGGAGACACCCAACTCCAAACTACCTGGGAAAAGAGGCGGCGTTGCGGTCATATTGTCGTCAGCGTCGTCTTCAATAGGAAGGCCCACCAACGCTCGGAATATACTTCGAGCCGATGCTCCTGAGTTTGTCCCCTCACTAGCCCATAAACCTAGTGAGGAACGCTTGGGAATTATGGAAAAACGTTCCCTGGAATGGAGGGGAGTGTGCCTTACATCTAGTGACCTCAAAATAGGCCACGTAGATCCAACATCTGCACCGTCAGTTCTTCTGTGTGAAGAAGCACCCATCTTACGAGAGTCCTTTGAAGGTTCGTTTGATCTAGTGCGGCATCAACGGTGACAGAGAAATGTCCATCGATCTTGGATTGATCTTCCAGCTGCCGTAGGTCAAGATGTGGCGAGCCGACACCGTTCTCATGTGAGCAAGTCTGTCAAGGGGAGATGGAAAAACACTCGTCCAAAGATCCAAGTTCAGAATCCAGATGACTCATATGTTGTTAAATGCATATGTCAAGCAATAAGGTCACAGCTCCCCGGTGCATCCACATCACAAAACGATGAGGGTGGCGCCATCATGCGACTGGCGGAGGCCCTGGCCCAACGACCCGAGTACCAAGAATTCATTCAGCAACATCCTGAACATCAAGAATATGTGAACCAAGCTGCTCGTGTCCGTTCAAGAAGGGCGGCGTACAAAGAAAGAGAAAGGGCAGTACGGGCCAGGTCTGGGTCAAGCAGAGTCCAAGGGGCATAACACGCTCCATCAGATGAGGACAGTCGGGCTAAAGTGAACAAGTGGCTTTCAAATCCATCAAATGAGGTGGCCACGAGCTTGTCTCCATGGCCCTCTCGTAAGCAGACCAAGAATAAATCATTCGAAGTGTTCCAAGCAATGCCAATTGGTGTCAGGGTGGCGTCGGACAAGACCAGCAAAACATCCTCCACATCAACACATTTCAAGAGGAAGAAGGCACGCAAAACTGTCGTAGAAGGTCCTCGTCATAAGATACGAAGCCAAAAAGGTTCAGATCATGAAGAGCTTGGGTCTAGCTGTGGTGGGTCTTATAATCCCCTATCGGACAGTACCCCTTGTCCTTTTGAAAATGAGATAGAACTCCACCATGGTGCAGAGCATACAGAACAAGTCCTAGCCGTGAATGAAACTCGTTCGGTTGAAGAGCAATTGGCCAACCTTACGGCATCACTTCAGCAAAAGGAAGATGAGCTCGCAGCCCTTCGAATTCAGATGAGCAATAACCAGAATAAAGGAAATGAAGGGGATGGTGGCTCAAGTGCTAGCAGCCAACATGGAGGAGCAGGGCTTAACCTTGAGGCAATCCAAAGAATGATCGCTGAAGGGGTAAAGTCACAGTTGATGCAAACTCAGTACTCGATGAGGCCAGGGTATGTTAAGCCGTACCCACCTGATGTGGATTTAGTTCCTTTCCCGACAAATTACAGGCAGCCACAGTTTAGTAAGTTCAACGGGAGTGGATCTCCCCATGAGCACATAGCACACTTCCTTGCTGCTTGTCAGGATACAGCTAACAACGGAGCACTTCTCCTTAGGCAGTTTGTACAGACATTGTCTGGGCCTACCTTCACCTGGTACAACAAGCTACCTCCAAGCTCTATAAAAACGTGGGAACAAATGCAAAACTCATTCCTCGAGCGGTTTTATAGCACGCAGAGGACAGTGGGCATAACTGAGTTGACCCAAACTGAACAAGGGTTCAATGAGAGGGTGGCTGATTTCATAAATAGATGGAGAAACCTAAGTCTTCATTGCCCACAACAAATCACTGAGCCAGAAGCAGTGCGTATGTGCATGAACAATCTCCGCTCGGAAGTGGCTGTCCAGTTACAAGGACTGAGACCCCTCACATTTGAAGAGTTAGCTTCAAAATCCACGGATATAGAAAATTTTATGCAGCTTGTCGCTCGTCGAACAAAAACGACATTCAACAAGCCTACAGACAAAGGTGGTCAGCGTGAAAAGTTGCTGATGAAACCCAAGTCTGCACAAGCCATGGAGACAATGGCGGTAAAACCTCAGTTTCAGCTCGGAAGATCACCTATAGAGAATCAAGGGCAGCGAGATGCACAGGTTGGTAGGAGGCCAACTCTTAGCGAACGGCAAAACAGGGAGTATTCTTTTCCTGTAGAAGAAATTGATGACCTTTTCACTGGTTTAAAGGAGTTGAGTCTAATAGAACTTCCCAGGCCCAAAAGGCCAGAAGAAGCTTCAAAATTTAATGAACCAAATTTCTGTCACTACCATCGCATTTTGGGCCATACACTCAAAGATTGCCTTGTTGTGAAGAATATCATCCAGAAAATGATCGATGAGGGGACTATTGATGCGGATCTCCTCAAAAGCATGACAAAGGGAAAGAAAAAGGCTTCAGCAAATGTCGCCACCCTCCAGGATGATGCGGTGAGTTCTGCGTCTTCAAATATGAAGGGTACTTATGATGATGCATTACTAATTTCCAAATGTGGATGTTCTCCTATGATAATTCCAGGCCTTGCCAAATCGCAAGATCAGCATAAAGGAGAGGCTTACATTCCCTTCAGCAATGGTGCAGCCCAAGGTTGGGGGCCACGGCGGTCAAAACGCCGTGTACTACCCCCAGTGATGGAAGAAGCTCCTCCTCTGCACTTCGCACCGAAGATATATCAGCACACCACGAAGCGCAAGAGAATGCGAAGTGAAGAATTCAACATTCTCACTATTGGTGTGATCGAGGATGATGGCGAGTCTCTATGCTTCCCTGACGAAGAACCATTAGAAGTTGATCAGGTTCATCTTAGATCAGGTCGTCAATTAGCAGACCCTCATCCCCCACCTAGAAAGGAACCAAAAAGCAAGGATGCAGTTCCAAATGATTCGACGGACCCTGCCTGTAGGGTGCCAGTCAAGTATGATGTAATCGCACATTTGAAGAAAATACCAGCTATGCTTTCTGTGTATGATGATTTGTGTCTTTCATCTGATATGCGTAAAGCTCTTGTCACGGCACTCACGTTTCCAGAAGACTACAGAGTAGAAGTATCTCAAACTGAGGTAGAAGAATCTGAAGTCCTAAATATGACGTTCACAGATGAGGATATGTTGTTAGGCCCCAAGAAGCACAACAGACCTCTTCTCATGTTTGGCGAAATTGATGTATTGCCGATAAATCGCATAATGATAGATGGTGGGTCAGCTATAAATCTGCTACCATTGCGTACACTCAAAAAGATTGGGTATTCCAAGAGAGATTTGAGCAAGTCTAACGTGGTTATACATGGATTTAACCAATCAGGGGAAGAAGCTATGGGTACCATTTCGTTGGTTTTAAAATTGGATACATTATCCACATACGTGAAGTTTCACGTGATTGATGCGGCCACATCATATAATGCATTGCTTGGACGCCCATGGTTACATGAGAATCAAGTTGTGCCATCCACTTTACATCAGTGTATCAAATATATAGATCGGACAGGTGATACAGTCAGAATATTTGCTGATAAGAAGCCATTCACAATAGCTGAATCTTTCTATGCTGATGCAAAGTTCTACTTCGAGCCTGTTGATAAGGTGCAAAAGCCAAAATCCTGGAAAATGCCCGAGTCAAATGTGGTAGAACAAGAGGTCGCAGAACCCTCGTCAAAGAAAAAGACCTACCAGTATATACCAAGCAACCAAAGGAAGAAGGGTGACCCAATATTTCGTGTCATAGACAAATCCCATGACATGAAAGGTACTAATTTCCCTACGCCTTTACCTCCTTTGGTACAATATAGAATAAAACAATCCCAAAAAGAGCCGCGTCATTCAAACATTGGTGAAAGTGAAAATAAAAATATAACACAAATATCTATGCTTAACAAAGATGATGAATCTTTACCCATTTCTTTGTATGATAACAGGGTCTTGTACATGATGCAGCAAATGGGTTATGACATCACCACTGGCCCGTCCCTATGTGATGGCCGGGGACAGCTAGCACCATTCGAAAAGGTGTTATCTCAAGAACAACTTGAAGCTCTGCATGAAGACCATGTTTTAAAAGAAATGAAGCATGGGTTAGGATATGAGGTTTGTATGGCTTCGGCTGAGTATACGGACATGACGGAAGCATCTCCAAAAATGGAGGATGGCAACCAATGCACCGTGGATGACTTGGAAGAAATAAATATTGGTACGGCTGATGACCCTCGTCCAATTTTTATTAGCAAACATTTGTCCCAAGAAAATAAACTAAAATATCATGAGTTCCTGCGTGCAAATAGAGATGTATTCGCTTGGACTTATGAAGAAATGCCTGGGTTGGGCCCAAACATAGCCGCCCATCGCCTTGCTGTGCGAGATGACGCCACACCAGTGAAGCAAGCTCAAAGAAAATACCGGCCTGAAATACTTCCACAAATAGAAGCCGAGGTCGACAAACTCATAGCAGCAGGGTTCATTAGAGAAGTCAAATACCCCATATGGGTCTCTAGTATTGTACCCGTTAAAAAGAAGAATGGTCAAACACGCATATGTGTAGATTTCAGGGATATGAATAAAGCATGCCCCAAAGATGATTTCCCAATACCCATCTCTGAAATACTAGTCGATGCTACTATGGGGCATGAAATATTTTCTTTCATGGATGGTTATTCCGGCTATAATCAAATTAAAATGGCACCTGAAGATGAAGAGTTAACAGCATTCCACACACCTAAAGGCATATATTGTTATAAAGTCATGCCTTTCGGATTAAAAAATGCTGGGGCGACATATCAACGAGCAATGACAATCATCTTAGACGGGTTGTTATATGTGATTGTTGAATGCTATATAGACGACATAGTTGTGAAATCAAAGCATGAACAAGACCACTTGAAACACCTTGAAATGGTTTTTGAGCGTCTTAGGCAACATAATCTAAAAATGAACCCCATGAAGTGCGCGTTCGGAGTTTCCTCTGGAAAATTTCTCGGTTTTGTGGTTACAAAAAATGGTATTCAGATCGACCCAAGTAAAATCAAGGCGATTGTTAAGATGCCACCACCCACTAACTTACATGAACTGAAGAGTTTCCAAGGCCACCTAGCATATGTTTGGAGGTTTATCTCAAATTTATCTGGGAGATGCAAACCTTTCTCGCGACTTATGAAGAAAGGAGTCCCTTTTGAATGGGATCAAGCATGCCAAAACGCATTCCTAGAAATTAAGAAATATTTGATAAATCCTCTTGTTTTAGGCGCACCGATTAAAGACCGACCATTAATTCTCTATACTGCTGCAATGCCTACTTCATTAGGTGCACTCCTGGCACAAAATAATGATGCAGGAAAGGAAACGTCCCCGTATTATCTTAGCCACACCTTGGTAGGGGCCGAGTGCAACTATCCAGACATGGAAAAATATGTCTCGCACTGGTGTTCGCTGCACAAAAATTGCGACCCTACATCTTAGAACACACTGTACATTTAGTCTCAAGAGCAGACCCACTCAGATATATCTTAAGTAAAATGGTACTCTCAGGGAGACTAGCTAAATGGGCGATGCTTTTGTCACAATTTGACATCACATATATACCGCAAAAGGCCGTAAAAGGCCAAGCTTTGGCTAACTTCCTTGCGGCACATCCGATCCCAGATGATTTTCCTATAGATGATGACTTGCCAGATGAGGATGTATTCGCCACGACCGTTACAAAATCAACATGGCAAATGTACTTTGATGGCGCTTGCCGGCAATCTGGGTCAGGTGCCGGAGTCGTTTTCATTACACCTAATGAAGGGGTGATTCCGTACTCATTTACCCTAACTTCGGCGGTGTCAAATAATTCAGGCGAATATGAAGCTCTTATCATTGGGCTTGAAATAGCAATAAACATGGGGCTCGATACGCTCTCTGTTTATGGGGACTCACAATTAGTGATTAATCAACTGATGGGGACCTACATGGTAAAGAAACAAGAATTGTTGCCATATTTCAAAAGGGCAAAAGAGCTCCTAGCTATGTTCAAAGATCTAAATATTTAGCACATAGTTAGAAATCAAAACGAAAAGGCTGACGCCTTAGCCGGTTTAGCTGCAAGTATATCACTAGACTCACATGAAATGATGGACGTACACATAGAGGAACAAAGGTTATTGCCAATGTTTGTTGAAGAAGAAGAAGAAACGGTAATATCTTCTGCAATGACAGCTGATATATGTGAAATTGAGGTAGGGGATTGGCAAGCACCATTCCTCGAATATCTACTTCATGGATACCTACCTCTTGATACTAGCGAAAGATTTAGAATCCGCAAAAGATCAATCCATTACACATGCATCAATGACATACTCTATAGGCGTTCCCATGACGGCATATTATTGCGCTGCCTTGCTGGAAATGAAATTATGGAGGCCTTAAACGAGGTGCATGCTGGAATATGTGGCTCGCACCAATCAGGTCCTAAATTACACTACCAATTAAGGCGTCTAGGCTACTACTGGCCTACAATGTTTGAAGACGCCACTAAATTTGCAAAGAAATGCCATGAATGCCAAGTGCATGCTGACTTTATACATCAGCCGCACGAACCACTCCATGCGACAAATATGTCTTAGCCTTTTGAAATGTGGGGAATGGATATAGTTGGGCCGATTCATCCACCATCGTCCAAAGGTCACAAATTCATTTTAGCAGCAACAGACTATTTCTCCAAGTGGGCTGAACTTACACCACTAAAGGAAGACAAAGCGGAGAATGTAGAACATTTTATAAGAACACAACTCATATATCGTTTTGGTGTTCCTTCCCGGATCATGTCTGATAATGGAACTCCTTTTAAAAACAAACAAGTGGATAAGTTATGCTCCAAGTTTAAGATAGACCATCATTATTCCACGGCATATAATCCAGCCGCCAATGGACAAGCAGAAGCTTTCAACAAAACCCTCTGCAAGTTGCTAAAGAAAGTTGTATCAAAAAATAAGCGTGACTAGCATGAAAAGCTTTTCGAAGCCTTGTGGGCTTACAGAACCACAACACGCACGCCGACAGGAATGACACCTTATTCCTTAGTATTTGGAGGAGAAGCCGTTCTACCTTTGGAGGTACAGATCACGTCATTGAGAGTCGCTACACATGAAAATTTGTCAGAAGGAAAATCAGTACAATTACGTCTCGATGAATTAGAGAGACTAGAAGGTAGACGACTTCAAGCTCTGCAAAATCTTGAGGCATATCAAGCTAGGATGTCGCGAGCATTCGACAAACGAGTCAAACGAAGGTCGTTCAAACAAGGAGATTTAGTTCTGGCTGTCATTCGTCCCATGAATATCACGCGACGGATGAAAGAAAAATTTGAACCAAAATGGGAAGGTCCCTTCGTCATAAAAGAGGTTTATTCTAGCGGCGCGTATAGAATCGTATCACCAGATGGGAAATACTCGCCGACACCGGTAAATGGGAAATTCCTTAAGAGTTACTATGCATAAAAAAATACACTCCGTACCCTCACGAGTCTAAACTGGGGCACATAAAAAAATACACTCCATACCCTCACGAGTCTAAACTAGGGCACATAAAAAAAATACACTCCATACCCTCACGAGTCTAAACTGGGGCACATAAAAAAATACACTCCATACCCTCACGAGTCTAAACTGGGGCACATAAAAAAAATACACTCCATACCCTCACGAGTCTAAACTGGGGCACATAGAAAAAATATACTCCATACCCTCACGAGCCTAAACTGGGGCGCACAAAAAAACTAATTACTCCAACGACTTACGAGTGTAAACTGTGATGCAAAGAAAAGAAATCATCAAGCGTACTCCATACCCTTAAGAGTATAAACTGGGGCACGTAAAATTTTACTCCGATATCCTACGAGTCTAAACTATGGCGTAAAAAAAAGACTCCAAATTCTCATAAGCTTAAACTGTTGTACGAAAGGGCAGTGTATATAAAAATATAAATAAATTTGTAAAAGATAAAAAATGAACAATGAAATAAAGTAATAAAGCTTCAAGCAAAAAAATGTAAATAAATAAAGGGGTTACCCAAGCTAGTTCATGCAATTAGCACAGAGTATCCATTCCACACAGAAAGCAGGGCTATATGAATAACATTGCATAGTCCATCAGTACACATGAATAGATCCCATGCAAACATACACGAATGGTGCTACTGGCATGCGAGAAGGCCCAAGAAAATGGGTTTGCCGATTGGCCGCCTTATGCAAGTCTGAGTAAAAAATGTAAATAGACAACATGTCTGATTTATTAAGAACAAAGAAACTCAATTGGACATGGAGCGCCACTCCTTCAGACTTCTAATAATAGACTTGACTTCGTCCTCCAGCGTCGATGTCTTCCCTTTAAGAGCCTCCAATTCCTCGGAAGCTTTCACATTAGCTTCGAGCAAATCTTCATGCAACTTCTTGGCTTCAGCTTGCTTGGCGGAACGGTCTGACTCCAGTTGCTTGACCCTTTCTTCAGCTGTACACAACTCAACGGTAGCTTCTTGTAGTTGAGCGAAGAGGGCCTCCACACGTTCCTTCTTCTCAGCTTGTTTCTCCAGCATGGATGACATCTCTTCCACTGAAGTTTTCAGAGACGCTTCAATGGATTCAGCCCTCCTCTCTGCTGCAGTAACAAATTCAGACTTTTGCTTTGACTGACCCTCAATGGTTCTGCGGGCTTCTTGCACTGTATCTGAGATCGAGACAAATTTTTCCCAAGCCGCGCGGACAGGGGCAATTTGAGGAACAATATCACCAACCGGGAGCATCGACCGAACTGCCTGGAAAATCTCATGGCGCTGAGAATCTGTTAATGTAGGGGCATCTAAAGCTTCAAAAGCATTCTGCAGCAACAAATCGATAGCATCCAGAACTGGCTTGGTAATAGCGGAAATATCCATGGATGGCGCTGAAATCTGTGTCATTATTCCCTCGCCACTGACGAGATTAGAAGCTCCTTCCGTATCACCTGGTGATAAGAAGGAGGGGCAAGATAAATGATATTGCAATGAAGTTAATAAATAGAAAAAGATACAAAGGACGAATAAAGCTACCGTGCGTAGAGATAGGCGAAATGTTTGAAATATCAGCCTGCGAGGCCACGCCTGAGTATAGATATGTAGGGGGAGTTGGAAGATTAAGAGAGGGTTCTGATATATCAAAATCCTCAAACGATAGATCAGAACCTATGACATTATCATCAGTCCCTGTATCATCAAGTTCATGCATAAAATCAACCAACTCGTCAAGATTACA
Organism: Triticum aestivum; assembly: GCF_018294505.1. Taxonomy (NCBI): domain Eukaryota; kingdom Viridiplantae; phylum Streptophyta; class Magnoliopsida; order Poales; family Poaceae; genus Triticum; species Triticum aestivum. Next base: position 87,113,448 of record NC_057794.1, on the reverse strand, counting down.
TGGGCTTTCTCCAAGAGAAATTTCAATCTTCCTTTTTACAGCAGGTCTTTCCTCCCCACCGGAAGAGATTGTTGCATTTGGACTAGGTTCCTCTGAGTTCCTATCAACCAAAATGTCAGTACCCTCCTTCCTTGCATTTAAACGTGTGCCTGATACTGTCACGCTTATAAGTGGCCGGGGATTGGAAGAGGAACTTGCAGCAACATCATTTGGATTATTTTTCCGCTTCTAAAAAAATAGCAAAAATAATATCAGTTAGTAAATAGTGGTGTTGGCGCATAATAGTAAAAAAAAGGTATACGTATATATATTACCTGTTGCAACCAAGGTGGCGGGGCATTGTTATCCAAGTGGTAACCTCTTAAGATGTCCCTCCAATGATTCACTGCCGGCATTTCTCTCGCCTCAATAGCTGCAAGATATTCCTCTTGCCGTTCAGCAGACACCCTCTTTACTACGACAAGATCCCCTTCCAAAATCTTGCGAGAAAAAATATGTTTCTTCCCATTATTCACATATTTGGCAAGCCTTTCTTCATAGGAATCTCGCCCGTGCATGTTACCTTGACGAAGCTGGCCTAGAACGCTGGTGAAAGGTTGGATGAAAATGGTCCACCAGTTTGTCCATGCCACTGAGGAATTGCCCACAAAATCTTTGTTGGGAATATAGTGAGGCTGTTTCGGATTCGAGCGCAATAAATGCCACCAGTGTGCATAAGCAACACTAATGTCATCTATTATATATAAACTGCGCAATGGAGTTATGGTACTTGCTGATCCAATTTGAATTGTCGAGCCACCCGGTCGGGATGATACGGCTCAACAATGCACAAGTCGTCATCATAATCGGACCTTCTCCACGGTAGCATCCCTTGACAGATGGAAATGGTGAATGCTTTTTGCAGCCAACGAGTGCTAGCCAAGTCAGAGAAATTTGAGGGGTACCACACAATACTCTTGTGTTTCTCGAAGAAATCGTGCGCCTTTTCAGGGCTAAAATCGTGTGGAATCCTAAACATAGTCCCCACCATAGATAATTTCCCTGGACAAAGCTTAGGAGTTGGAAATTTGCTCACTTTTTCTCGTTTACCAAATACATTCTTCAGATAAACCCCCATCCAGCCGATAATGAAATGGACGGGCCATCCCCTAATCCGGTAGCAGGGTCCTACAGGATGGGTGCTGATGCGACGAAGCGAAAAAATAGATAGAACAAAGTGCTGGTGGAGCTAATGAAATTCGACGCCCTAGAGCGATCCAGGACGCCATCACAAGGACGCCAGCGCGAATGTAGGCTCCCGCGCCAATGACAACAAAGTAGCACAACCAAACAGCAATGTACGCCGCGACATACAAGCGGACCTCACGAAGAGACGCGAAAGGAACGGAATGGTCTCGCCGGTTGTGAAAATAGTCACACCAGACCTGGAAAGTCACGTGGCCGCCATTGTTCTTGGCAAGCTGATCATGTGCGGATAATAGGTCCGATAAGAAGTCAGGGAATTGGCAAAGGGAGGGGTCTAGTGCATGTTCTGGTGGGATAAATTCTTCATAAAAGTCTCCATCTAGAGGAAGACCAGCCATTTGATACATATCAAGGAGTGTAATAGTACGTTCACCACATGAGAATAGGAACTTGTTGGTTTTTGGATTCCATTTTTCTAACAGAGATCTTAGCAAGGCAGGTGAAATAGAATAATCACCCAAAGAGCAGTAAATAGCTCCACAAAGGTAATCTGAACCTTCACCAAGCCCTTTTAGGAAAAAGAATGATTTCGTAAAATGTTTGCCCCCCATTCATTATAGCCTGAAGGACGTGGCATATACTCAATATCATGACGTTCCCAAGTCAGACCTTTGGATACCATCCTAGTACCCAGACATAAAGCTGTATCAGTTCGCGGTGAAGCCGCCAATGGGTAATATGAATAAGCTAGTTTGGACTGTCTCGCTCGCCAACCGCGAGGACCGTTGTCGAGTTCACCCTTTGGTATACTTATAGCTTTAACTATGGGGCAGTCTTGGTCATCGGAGCTAGGTTCATATAGTTTCTGTTGCTTGGCTAGCTCGACAAGGGATAGTCAATGTGAGGGAACCGTGCGCGATTTCTGCGCCATCTCTATACAAAAGAATATACGTGTGTCGGTACAGGTACAAGTTGTGTTCAAAACAACAAAATAAATGAACCATGGTAAACGAATGGAAATTTTACCACGGAGGCGATAGCCCGAGCGAAGCCAGCCCTTGATGAAGAAGAAAGGATTTGCACTCTACAAAAAAAGGATGATGATTGTTAGTGCTAAAAAAATTATGCAAAGGTCAAATATCAGCAAAATGAATTATCCTCCAAAAAAAGAGAGATACATGCATAAAGCCCAATCTAGGATTTCTGGAATGTCAACTTTGAAAGGGTTGATAGATGCAAAACTTTGAAAAAAAAAGTTTATATATGCAAAACTTTGAAAGAGTTGATAATTCTTGCATCAAATAAAGGGGGGCTTCATTGATCTCGCAGTTTGTACGTCGGACCAAGTCCATATAAACTTGCCGGCACGTCAATTACGAGAAAGATATATGTGTGTAGCTTAAAAATGAGCTCTACAGTTTGTACGTCGGACCAAGTTCATATAAACTTGCCGGCACGCCAACTGTGAAGAAGATATAAGTTTGCATCTTTAAACGACCATCTTTTAAATAAATAAATAAATAAAACATTGATCTCACAATTTGTACGTCGGGCCAAGTTCATATAAACTTGCCGGCACGCCAACTGTGAAAAAGATATATGTGTGATCTTTAAACGAGCATCTTATATAAACTTGGAAAGAGTTGATAATTGCCGCATGAATAAAGGGGAGTTTCGTTGATTCTATGACATATCTCACAATTTGTACGTCGGGCCAAGTTCATATCAACTTGCCGGCACGCCAATTGTGAGAAAGGTATACATTTGATCTTTAAAACGAGAATTTTAAGTATAAAAAAATATTGATCTCTACAATTGCACGTCGGACCAAGTTCGTATATAACTTGCCGGCACGTCATTGCGAGACCAAATTTCCGCATATATACGGGACAAGATGCACAGGCGTTCATGGCCTAAAGGAGATTACGTGCATGGGTTCATCTATAAATTATTCATCCAATCTCTGATGCTGGTATGTGTATAAAAAGAAAAAAAAAGATAGTAGGTATAGTACCTAAAGAGAGAGCAGGTATACGTCCGAAACTAAAATATAGTTGTTTTGCCAGATTGTACCTAAACATTCCTGCAATATTGAAGGAACAAAAAATAAGGGGCAATCAGAAGACGTAAATCATGCACGTAGATGTCTATCTGAATGAACTAAGTACAAACTTACCAACGTAAGATCTGTGCTTCAGCGGCAGATGCTAATCTTTTTCATACAAAGAAAGGAAGGGAGTCAGAGATGAGAATCATCCGAAAGAATGATGAGAAAAAGACAGTTAATGAGTGCACATCATTACGTACCCAGTAGTCCAAAGAATAGCAGGTCAATCATAAGAAAGATCTGGACTTTGGGTTATGCGTGAGGTAAATAGAGTCCCCTTGCCAGACGATAGGAAGAAGATATATATAAGGAAAGGTATGTGCTCCGGCCGGACGCAACTACAACTACATGACGGAAGGCCAGCGTCTTGTAACAAATTTTGAAGATTGAGTCCTTATCCAACGAAGGGACTAACAAACTTTCAAAAGGCAGGGCTAGATAAATATCTAGCTGGATATTTTAACAAAATAAGTGTGTCGCCCACACTAAGAAAAACGTTCGCGATATATATATGAAACGGAATATGTCCACATATATTTTCGTCTACATATATTTTCAAGTTCTGAAAGTGAATCAGAGAATTATTCCCTTCCAAAACTTGAGGGGCATCTGTTGACACGGAATTTCGCCAAAGTAAAGTATGGTGCAATAGCTATTATAAAAATATAAATTAATCCGAGTGGCAAAAATGATGAATCACCCAATGGGAAGAGCAAATGACTTTGTTTAACTTTGACTGCTTACTAGAAAATAGCAGGCGCGGAAATAAAGGAATGAGCCAAATATCAATATATAATTGTTGAGCACTTACATTGGCTTAGAATATGAAAATATCGGGTATTCACAAACTTGGTAAAATGAATAAAATCTCCATAAAAGGTTTTATTCTCGATGAAATAATAACCATGAGACGCAAGATTATAGACGGCGCTAATATCTTCACATATTAGACCGCGTGAAATGTCAACATAAAATCATCGCGGGCGACGCTTATTTCCCAAATATTAAACCATGCAATATACATGGGCATTATTTCATCGCCGCTAATAAAATATCACGGCGACATAGGAAAAGAGACGCACGTCATTCCTAATGAAATATGGGTATGAGGGATATAACGCCACATAAAAAATACATTTTCCATGTATTTATATACGGCATGTCACACTAAGAAAATAATCCTCAATGTCACATTAATAGTTGATTAAGCCTAGCCCATTAAAATATGCTCGATGACGCCAAGGCCCATAGGTTAATTAGTAAAAGAAGGGGTTTAGCCCACATGAGCTAACCACGTACGTAACTTGCCAGCCAAACCACACAGTTGGAGAAATTAGTGATTAAACAAATAAACAAAGAAGGAGGCAGCCCCACGCTCACATGATCTCACCCACGAACTAGAGAACGTGGGCGCGTGCCTCCGTTGATTTCCTCCGTTGCTCCCTCCTATAAATACCTCCAAAGGGCCTGCTCTTGGCGCTCTCTTTTCCCTGATCGCCCCGCTGCGCTGCCGCACACTGTTGCTCTTTTTTCCCTAATCGCTCCGCTGCGCTGCCGCACACTGCTGCTCTTTTTTCCCTGATCGCTCCGCTGCGCTGCCGCACACTGCTGCTCTTTTTTTCTTGATCGCTCCGCTGCGCTGCCCCACACTGCTACTCTCTTTTTCCCCGGCCGGCCGCTGCTGCTCTGCTGCTACTTTCCCTGCTCATATTTTTGATCTCTGGCCTCACGCTGCTGCTGCAAGGTCGTCGTCCGATCAAAAGCCTGAGAAAGGTAGACAAGGTGGGCATCATGATTCTCCTCTAATCTTCTTGCTCCTCCCTATATCTCTCATCATGTTCATCTTTCTCCTTGGTTGATCATTGTGATACAAACCAAGGAGCATGCCCATGTGTCCTCATCTTGACATCTTGCCTTGGCTGATCATCGCGATACGAGCCAAAGTGCAATTATGTTCAGGAAAGGAAAATTTGTCCTTGGTTGATCATCGCGATACGAACCAAGGAACATATCTCACGTATTTTCATCTCGACATTTTTGCCTTGCCTGATCATCATGATACAAGCCAAAGTGCGAATATGTTTAGGAGAGGAAAATTTGCCCTTGGTTGGTCATTGTGACACAAGCCAAGGAGTATTCTCCATATATCTTCACCTTGATATTTTGCCTTGGCTGATCATCGTGATACGAGCCAAAGAGCACTTATATTTAAGAGAAGAAAATTTGTCCTTGGTTGATCATTGTGATACAAACCAAGGAGCATTCTCCATATAGCCCCATCTTGACATTTCGCCTTGGTTGATCATCATGATACAGGCCAAAGTACGAATATGTTTAACAACAACAAAAATACTCCTTGGCGGATCATTGTGATACAAATCAAGGAGCATACAACATATAATTTCTTCTTGTAATTTTTTTGCCTTGGTTGATCATCGTGATACAAGCCAAAGTGCGATTATGTCAAAGAGGATAAATTTCACTTCGTGGTCGATCATGGCAAACCAAAACTAAGGAGGATATATTTTCCCTTCCATCGTAGATGAGAGTGACGCAAAGGTAAAGCTTGGGGAAAAACAAATATGAAACATACCCAAACCCTGGATGATCACCTACATAAAATCATAGAATAAATATGTGCCTACAAAATGCACTCTTCATTTGTTTGAGTTGCACAAAATAAGACAATGTAAATTGTGCATGTACCTCTATACCTAGTGCATAAAAATGTATAAATCGGGTGCTTGCTAAATTATATTTGAGGCCTCTTGTTGGTTACACTGCGGACATACATGCTATGCCACCTCAGTAGTAATACAAACAGGAAGGTACAAATGGCATATACATCTGTCATATAGATGATGAAATGAGCATACTCTAATGCATATAGAATATGCTAAGTGAAATCTAACGGGTAAACATGAGATAATAAAAGTGTTAGTTGTCTCATTTTGCACTAAAATATAGCATGCCCATAAAAAGAAATGAATGCGTGTAGGTTAAGTTAAAAGTATAATCCTACATATCTAAAATATGAAATCTAGAGCGTACAGACTCTATGCAACACGTATATACTGCCCACTGATGGTTAGAGTATATACATGTAAGCCATAAAAAATAAAGGATATTGCATCTAGCTCGCTTTAGTAGATGCTATCATCAAACATATCAAATCAAACAAGATAACATATTGGATGGTTCTGATATTGGAACCCCCCTTTTTTCTTAAATTTCCATGCATGCGCATAGGCTAACATGGAGTAAATCATCATCTCATGCATGGTCATATATGCATCAATAAAAGATGTAGCATGCATGTATTAAGTGGATACTCTGCTAGTCGACTTATCACTCGTTAAAATGAAATGACCTGCAAGTTGATTAAGATAGCCGCATGGTCATACTAGCATATGTTGGTTAAGTCGACTACACAAATTAGGTGTCCGATGCAAAAAAACACACATTGCACTCGTACTCTACGTACTACTCATAATAATACAAGGGTAAAAATATAAATGAACAAGACACATGATAACTTGAAGAAGATCGAGGATGCTCCCCCGAGCACACCGGCGTCAACGACAGCGAGGAGGAGCGACTTTTCTTTATCATTTTGTAGTAGTCATGTGTTGCAATTCTATGTAATAGGATAGTTGGAATTCTTAATCATGGGTTTTCTCTTCGGAGATGTAATTAACAGAATTTTTATGTAAATGTAAGAATTCTGGAAATAAAGTACCTGCAATGTTTGATTCTATTTTTATTTTATGCATTTAAAATTCGCTTTGTATCAATGACGTGGACGCGTGTTCTCACGCCCGCCATTTTCCCGTCATCAACCCACCATATACATTTCTCAAAACAGCCACCATACCTACCTATTATGGCATTTTCATAGCCATACCGAGATATATTGCCATGCAACTTTCCACCGTTCCGTTTATTATGACACACTCCATCATTGTCATATTTCTTAGCATGATCATGTAGTTGACATCGTATTTGTGGCAAAGCCACCATTCATAATTCTTTCATACATGTCACTCATGAGTCATTGCATATCCCGGTACACCACCGGAGGCATTCATATAGGGTCATATTTTGTTCTAAGTATTGAGTTGTAATTGTTGAGTTGTAAGAAAAATAAAAGTGTGATGATCATAATTATTAGAGCATTGTCCCAGTGAGGAAAGGATGATGGAGACTATGATTCCCCCACAAGTCGGGATGAGACTCCGGACGAAAAAAAAGAAAGAAAAGAGGCCATAAAAAGAGAAAAGGCCCAAATAAAAAAATAAAAAAATGAGAGAAAAAGAGAGAAGGGACAATGTTACTATCCGTTTACCACACTTGTGCTTCAAAGTAGCACCATGATCTTCATAGTAGAGACTCTCTCATGTTATCACTTTCATATACTAGTGGGAATATTTCATTATAGAACTTGGCTTGTATATTCCAATGATGGGCTTCCTCAAAATGCCCTAGGTCTTCATGAGCAAGCAAGTTGGATGCACACCCACTTAGTTTCTTTTTGAGCTTTCATATACTTATAGCTCTAGTGCATACTTTGCATGGCAATCCCTACTCACTCACATTGATATCTATTGATGGGCATCTCCATAGCCTGTTGATACGCCTAGTTGATGTGAGACTATCTTCTCCCTTTTTTCATCTCCACAACCACCACTCTATTCCACCTATAGTGCTATATCCATGGCTCACGCTCATGTATTGCGTGAAGATTGAAAAAGTTTTGAGAATGTCAAAAGTATGAAACAATTGCTTGGCTTGTCATCGGGGTTGTGCATGATTTAAATATTTTGTGTGGTGAATATAGAGCATAGCTAGACTATATGATTTTGTAGGGATAACTTTCTTTAGCCATGTTATTTTGAGAAGACATAATTGCTTTGTTAGTTTGCTTGAAGTATTATTATTTTTATGTCAATATGAACTCTTGTCTTGAATCTTTCGGATCTGAATATTCATACCACAATTAAGAAGAATTACATTAAAATTATGCCAAGTACCACTCCGCATCAAAAATTCTGATTTTATCATTTACCTACTCGAGGACGAGCAGGAATTAAGCTTGGGGATGCTTGATACGTCTCCAACGTATCTATAATTTTTGATTGCTCCATGCTATATTATCTACTGTTTTGGACATTATTGGGCTTTATTATCCACTTTTATATTATTTTTGGGAATAACCTATTAACCGGAGGCCCAGCCTAGAATTGCTATTTTTTGCCTGTTTTAGGGTTTCGAAGAAAAGGAATATCAGACAGAGTCCAAACGGAATGAAACCTTCGGGAACGTGATTTTCTCAACGAACAAGACCCGGGAGACTTGGACCCTACGTCAAGAAAGGAAACAGGAGGCCACGAGGTAGGGGGCGCGCCCACCCCTACCAGGCGCGCCCTCCACCCTCGTGGGCCCCCTGTTGCTCCACCGATGTAGTCCTTCCTCCTATATATACCTACGTACCTCCAAACGATTAGATACGGAGCCAAAACCCTAATTCCACCGCCGCAACTTTCTGTATCCACGAGATCCCATCTAGGGGCCTGTTCCGGAGCTCCGCCGGAGGGGGCATCGATCAGGAGGGCTTCCACATCAACACTATAGCCTCTCCAATGAAGTGTGAGTAGTTTACCTCAGACCTACGGGTCCATAGTTAGTAGCTAGATGGCTTCTTCTCTCTTTTTGGATCTCAATACAACGTTCTCCCCCTCTCTTGTGGAGAACTATTCGATGTAATCTTCTTTTTGAGGTGTGTTTTTTGAGACCGATGAATTGTGGGTTTATGATCAAATCTATCTATGAATAATATTTGAATCTTCTCTGAATTCTTTTATGTACGATTGGTTATCTTTGCAAGTCTCTTTGAATTATCAGTTTGGTTGGGCCTACTAGATTGATCTTTCTTGCAATGGGAGAAGTGCTTAGCTTTGGGTTCAATCTTGTGGTGTCCTTTCCCAGCGACAGTAGGGGCAGTAAGGCACGTATTGTATTGTTGTCATCGAGGATAACAAGATGGGGTTTTCATCATATTGCATGAGTCTATCCCTCTACATCTTGTCATCTTGCTTAAGGCGTTACTCTGTTTTCATTAACTTAATACTCTAGATGCATGCTAGATAGCGGTCGATGAGTGGAGTAATAGTAGTAGATGCAGGCAGAAGTCGGTCTACTTGTCTTGGACATGATGCCTATATACATGATCATACCTAGATATTCTCATAACTATGCTCAATTTTGTCAATTGCTCAACAGTAATTTGTTCACCCACCGTAGAATACTTATGCTCTCGAGAGAAGCCACTAGTGAAACCTATGGCCCCCGGGTCTATCTTTATCATATTGATCTCCTACTACTTAGTTATTTCCTTTGCTATTTACTTTGCCTTTATTTTACTTTGCATCTTTATCATAAAAATACCAAAAATATTATCTTATCATATCTATCAGATCTCACTCTCGTAAGTGGCCTTATAGGGATTTACAACCCCTATTTGCGTTGGTTGCGAGGATTTATTTGTTTTGTGCAAGTACGAGGGACTCGCGCGTAGCCTCCTACTGGATTGATACCTTGGTTCTCAAAAACTGAGGAAAATACTTACGCTACTTTGCTGCATCATCCCTTCCTCTTCGGGGAAAACCAATGCAGTGCTCAAGAGGTAGCACCTCCCTCTGGTCCGAATTGGACTAGGAGAGGGGGGGCGGTGCCCCCCTTTCCTTCTCTTTCTTCCCCTTCCTTTCCCCCTCCTAGTAGGAGTAGGAAATGGAGGAATCCTACTCCTACTAGGAGGAGGATTCCTCCTAGCGCACCAACAAGGGCCGGCCGGCCTCCCCCTTGCTCCTTTATATACAGGGGTAGGGGGGCACCTCTAGACACACAAGTTGATCACAAAGATCTCTCCCAGCCGTGTGTGATGCCCCCCTCCACCATAATCCACCTCGGTCATACTGTAGCGGTGTTTAGGCGAAGCCCTGCTGTGGTAGCTTCATCAACATCGTCACCACGCCGTCGTGCTGACGAAACTCTTCCCCGAGCTCTACTGGATCGTGAGTTCGCAGGACGTTATCGAGCTGAACGTGTGCTGAACACAGAGGTGTCGTACGTTCGGTACTAAGGATCGGTCGATCGTGAAGACGTACGACTACATCAACCGCATTGTCATAACGCTTCCGCTTAACGGTCTACGAGGGTATGTGGACGACACTCTCCCCTGTCGTTGCTATGCATCACCATGATCCTGCGTGTGCGTAGGTTTTTTTTTGAAATTACTATGTTCCCCAACACGAACGATATGAAAATAATAGTAGTGCAAGAGTGCCATGGACTAAGCTAGAATCTGCAAAACATTTTATTCAACAGGAGAAGACAAGGTAAAATGGGTTCTTTATTAGATCAACAGTTATTCATATGAGAGCCACTCAACATTTCCATCGTGGTCTTCTCCTCGGTAAGACTCGAATAAAAAGAAAATAAATTCAGAGAAACACACTGGATTTTTTTGGAGTTTTTGGTTTTCTTGAACAAGCAATTAAAAGGGAAAAGCAAAAACAAGAAAAACTATTTACACGGGAAAGCTCCCAACAAGAAAAAGAAGAACAAGGAAATCTTTTTAGGTTTTCTTTTTAATATTACAATAATGCATGCATAGAAAGTGAACTAACTACAACTATTTTCTTTGGTTTTTCTCAGGGTTTTTCAAACACACAAGAAGAAAGCGAGAAAATAAAATTAAGCATGGAAGAAACAATGAAAAAGTGTGAACACCGACAATTGGAATGAAATATGTGAACATGAATGTAATGTCAGTGAGAAACACGTACTCCCCTAAGCTTGGGCTTTTGTCCTCATTTGGTAATCAATCAGAAGCCTGGATAGTAGTTGGGGTACTGGGGAGCGGGCATCCACTGATCCCACTGCTGAGGCTCTTCCTCCTCCTCTGCAGCCTGATCGTTCCGGTAGGTGATGATGTCCGCGGGCAAAATCCTATATCCTCCCCTGGCAACAGGATCAAACAAAGCAGGAGCATGCAACGGAATAACATCACGAGTGATAATGCTGAAAACCAGGTTATATGGAATAGGGATGGTAGGACATTCGATATCAGTAAAATTGTGGTGATCCATGGCCCCGCGATCTAGGTAAACCTTGGTCATAGGGTAATCATGAGGGCATATCTCAACCTCGAAGTGAGCCGCCAACCGAATAGCGAAAATCCCATCATGTATTTTACCCTTGGACCTATTAATGTGGAGGCGACGTGCCACAATATCTCCCAAGCTATAAGTGTTGTCGCCCTCTCGTGCACAACGTAAAACAGCAAAGTATGGTGCGCTGAGCGCACCCACGTTTTCCCTAGCAAGCAAACACTTAGCGATAAATAAAGTAAAATAATGCACAGCAGGAAAGTGTATGCTTGTGGCAGTGATGGCCGACACCCCTCTCTCATCTCCCACTATTAAAGTACGATAAAAGGCCTCAAACTCTGTCGGCTTAGGCTCAACTAAACTCCCATCAGAAGGGATCATGCATATGTTACAAAATTCAGTAAGTGGTATCTGATAGGTTTTAGCATATAAATCAAACTGTACTTCAGGAGGATTATTCCTAGGAAGGAAAGTAAAACTTTGAACAAAGATATTTGTGAGGAGATGATACTGTTCGCATTCGGTTGCCATGGAGTCGGTGAGGCCGGCATTAGCAGCATATTGTGTGAACTCCTGAAGGATTCCAGCCTCTTCCATGAACGGGGTGTGCGGCCATTCGCACGGCCGTACTTCCACCAACCTCCGAGGATGGATATCACTGTCAGATGACTCCCCAATAACACCCTTGGAGTTCTTCTTGGAACCAAACTTCCTAAAGATATTCATGATTCCTATGAACAAAAATTCTGAAATTTATTAGCCCACAAAATTTTCTCAAAAAAACTTCACAAGAATGATACCAACTACTCATAGGGATACATAGAGGCCATAGCAAGCATTCAAACTACTTAGAACTCTAAGAATTCAACATGCAAGCTCATCTATAGCAGAACCAAGAGTAGCCACTTATTCAAAATATAAACCACTAAAACAAAAACTAATTGGACAAATAGTGGAGTCACATACCAAGCAACAATCCCCCAAAACAGTTTCAGAAACGGAGCTTCGAGCAAAGAGATCGAAACCCGCAGGCTTGAGAGCAAGAACACGGGAGAGAGAGCTATGGGGAATTTTTTCTGGAGGTAGGTGATGATGTGGTGTAAAGAGATAAGTGAAGGGGCACACGGGGGGACCACAACCCACCAGGGCGCGCCTGGGGTCCTGGCACACCCAAGTGGGTTGTGCCCACCTGGTGCACCTCCCTCTGATATTATTTGCACCAGAAATTCAGAAATATTCAGAAAAAAAATCATATTGAAATTTCAGAGCATTCCGAGAACTTTTATTTTGGGGTCATTTTTCTATTACACGGGAAATTCAGAAAACAGACAAAACATGGCATTTTATTTTATTTAACTAATAAAAACATAAAACAAAAAAGTAGGGACAAAGGTAGTGCTTACTAAATTCATCAACTTTATACCTCTCAAAAATGATCCATTAATAAGGTTGATCAAGTCTTATTTACAACCACTTTTCGATTAGCATGAAACCAAAGAACTTTCGTAAATCACTAAGTTACCTCAATGGGGATATAAATGTCCCCAACAATGAGCATTTCATTTTTATTTTAACGGTAGCTAGAGGTATTTGAAAACTTCCAACAGTGATTGTCGGAGATTTTTCAATAACATTAATACCATTCAGTTGGAATTGTTTCTTCGGAAAGTGCACCGTATGCTCATTACCATTGATATGGAAAGTGACCTTGCTTTTATTGCAATCAATAACAGCCCTTGCAGTATGCCAGAAGGGCCTACCAAGGATGATTGACATGTTCTCCTCCTCGGGCATCTCAAGTATAACAAAGTCAGTCAAAATAGTAACATTAGCAACAACAACGGGCACATACTCACAGATACCAATAGGTATGGCAGTTGATTTATCATCCATTTGCAAAGATATTTCAGTAGGTGTGAGTTTATTCAAATCAAGTCGTTTATATAAAGAGAAAGGCATAACACTAACACCAACTCCTAAATCACATAAAGCAGTTTTCACATAATTCTTTTTGATGGAGTAAGGAATAGTTCGTATTCCCGGATCTCCAAGTTTTTTAGGTACTCCATGTTTAAAAGTATAGTTAGCAAGCATAGTGGAGATTTCAGCTTCTGGTATTTTTCTTTTATTGGTGATGATGTCTTTCATATACTTTGCATAAGGAGGCATTTTAAGGATATCAGCCAAGTGAGTACGCAAAAAGACTGGCCTCAGCATTTCAGCAAAGCTTTCAAATCCTTCATCATCATTTTTTAGTTGACTAAGGTGGAAAAGGCATTGGTTTTTGAACCCATGGTTCTCTTTCTTTACCGTGTTTTCTAGCCACAAAGTCTCTTTTATCATACCTTTTATTCTTAGGTTGTTGGTTATCAAGATCAACAGGTGGTTCTCTCTCAACATCATTGTTTGGTTCTTTATTATTTTGTTGAGAGTCTTTATGAGCAGCAGCATTATCCTTTTCATTATCACTAGGTTAATGTTCATTACCAGACTGAGTTTCAGCATTAGAGATAGAAACTTCATTATCATTGTGAGGAGGTTTTTCTATTTGAGGTTCATTAGGAGCATGCAAAGTCCTATCACTTTTCTTTTTCTTTTTCTTTTTAGAAAAACTAGGTGCAGTAGTGTTGTTCCTTTGTGAATCTTGTTCGACTCTTTTTGGGTGTCCCTCAGGATAAAGTGGTTCCTGAGTCATTTTACCTCCTCTAGTTGCAACTATAACAGCAAAGTCATGTATATTATTATTCATTTCATCAAGCAATTCTCTTTGAGATTTAGCAACTTGTTGTAATTGAGTTTGAACCATAGAAGCATGCTTTCCAACACCTCTAACATCATTTGAAATTCTAAATAACAAGTCACTCAAGCGAGCAATCATATCAGAATTGTATTTCAATTGTTTCGGAACATTTGCATTGAAGTGATCTTGTTTTCTAATGTAGTTTGCAAACTCATAAAGGCATTGGCTAGGGTGCATATTGTGAGGATTGTCATTATCATTGATCTTCATAAGAGAATTTACCTGTACCACCTTAGGAGGTGGTGGTGTATTAAACCCATGTATTTCTTCAATATGAGGTAAATTTTTAACATCCTCAGCTTTAATGCCTTTTTCCTTCATAGATTTCTTTGCCTCTTGCATATCTTCGGGACTGAGATATAATATACCCCTCTTCTTTAGAGTGAGTTTAGGTGTTGGTTCAGGAAGAGTCCAATCATCATAGTTTTTCAATATGTTATTCAATAATTCTTCAGCTTGACCAACAGTTCATTCCCTAGAAACACAACCAACACAACTATCTAGGAAATCCCTAGAAGCATCAGTTAGTCCATTATAGAAGATATCAAGTATTTCATTTTTCTTAAGAGGATGATCAGGCAAAGCATTAAGTAACTGACAAAGCCTTCCCCAAGCTTGTGGGAGACTCTCTTCTTTAATTTGCACAAAGTTAAATATTTCCTGCAAGGCAACTTGTTTCTTATGAGTAGGGAAATATTTTTCAGAGAAGTAATAAATCATATCTTGGGGACTACGCACACAACCAGGAGCAATACCACCTCCAACTGGATTAGACTTTTACCTTCACCGCAAGGGGCTGAACCAGTATAAACTCCCTGTGTCCTTTGTCTTGATTAAACCCCTTTAAGCTAATCTCATTGCGATGGCTCCACGACTAAGTCCTCACACTAGGACATTTGTCGTGACAGTTGCATGACAAAGAATATTGTACCAAGCTTTAGCATCACCCTTTAATGTGAACATAAATAATTTGAGAATAAGGTAGTAACGAGTCTTCTCATCATGAGTAAAAAAGGTGGCTATGTCATTCAACTTAGTAAGATGTGCCACAACAGTTTCAGTTTCATAACCATGGAAAGGATCAGATTCAACCAAAGTAATTAACTCTGGGTCGACAGAGAATTCATAATCCTTATCATCAATAAAGATAGGTGAAGTAGCAAACTTAGAATCATATTGCATTCTAGCATTCAAAGATTTTTCTTTATACTTGCATAATAATTTCTCTAGATCATCTCTATCCTTACAAGCAAGAATATCTCTAGTTGTCTCCTCATTCATAACATAACCTTCCGGTACCTTAGGCAATTCATATCTAGGAAGGCTAGTTCTAGCAGGTGTTTCAGGAGATTCAGTTTCAAGCTCATCATCAGATTCAACAACATCACGTTGTATTACTCTAGCAATTTGTCTATCAAGAAATTCATTAAGTGGCACACCATCATTATCAAGCAAGGTACTAGCATCAACATAAGCATTATCCATAGCAGAAGTAGCATCATCAGTAACTTGCGACATACCAGAATTAATAGCATGTGGTGGTGTTGCAAGTTTACTTATAATAGAAGGTGAATCTAAAGCAGAACTGGATGGCAGTTCCTTACCTCCCCTCGTCTTAGAGGGAAAAATCTTAGTCTTAGCATCCTTCAGATTCTTCATAGTGATAAATTGGTAATAATCCCAAGTGACTCAACAAATATAGATATGCTCCCCGGCAACGGCGCCAGAAAAAGGTCTTGATAACCCACAACTATAGGGGATCGCAACAGTTTTTGAGGGTAGAGTATTCAACCCAAATTTATAGATTCAACACAAGGGGAGCCAAAGAATATTTGAAGGTATTAGCAGCCGAGTTGTCAATTCAACCACACCTGGAGATTAATTATCTACAGCAACATGATCAGTAGCAAAGTAATATGATAGTTTTGATAACAGTAGCAGTAGCAATGGTAACGGTAATAGTGACATCAATAGTTTTGTAACAAGTGTAACAGTAACAGCAGCAGTAGTAACTTAGCAAGAACAATATAGGATAAATTCGTAGGCATTGGATCAGTGACTTGTTGGGTGATATTCATCATGAGACAGTTATAACCCAGGGCGATACGGCACTAGCTCCAATTCATCAATATAATGTAGGCATGTATTCCGTAAATAGTCATACGTGCTTATGGAAAAAACTTGCATGACATCTTTTGTCCTACCCTCCCATGGCAGCAGGGTCCTATTGGAAAGTAAGGGATATTAAGGCCTCCTTTTAATAGAGAACCAGAACAAAGCATTAATACACTGTGAATACATGAACTCCTCAAACTACGATCATCACCGGGAGTGGTCCCGACTATTGTCACTCCGGGGTTGCCGGGTCATAACACGTAGTAGGTGACTATAACTTGCATCGGATCTAGAACATGGATATGATGGTGATAACATAAACGGTTCAGATCTAAAATCGTGGCACCCGGTCCCAAAGTGACAAGCATTAAGCATGGCAAAGTCATAGCAATATCAATCTTAGAACACAGTGGATACTAGGGATCATGCCGTAACAAAACTAACTCGATTACATGATGAATCTCATCCAACTCCTCACCGACAAGCGAGCCTATGAAGGAATTACTAACTCCCTGTGGGGAGCATCATGGAATTGGTGATGGAGAAGGGTTGGTGATGACGAAGAACGAAGATCCCCCTCTCCGGAGCCCTAAACGGACTCCAGATCTGGCCTCCCGATGAAGAACGGGAGGTGACGGCGGCTCCGTCTCATGGATCGCGATAATTATTTCTCCCTGATATTTTTTGGAAAAATAGGTATTTATGGAGTTGGAATCGGGGTCTGCGGGGCCACCAGGTGGGGACAACCCACCTGGGCGCGCTAGGAGGGGGGCGTGCCGTGGTGGGTTGTGCCCACCCAGGTGCCCCCCCCTCCGGTGGGTCTTGGCTCCAGAAATTCTTGTTTATTTTATAAAAATTCCTCGCAAAGTTTCGTTCCATTCCGAGAACTTTTATTTCTCCACAAAAACATCACCATGATAGTTTTGCTGAAAACAGCGTCAGTCCGGAGTTAGTTTCATTCAAATCATGCAAATTAGAGTTCAAAACAAGAGGAAAAGTGTAGGAAAAGTAGATACGTTGGAGACGTATCACCTGCGCTTTTTAGTTGTGATCTAACGCTGCTGTGATCCAGCGCGCACAATGTGATCGGCTGGATTTGAATTTCAGATTGATCGTACTGGCGGACATTTAGTGAATATCGTTGGATGGTCGGCTCTAGCATCTGTGTTTGCGGACAGATACGGTGTCTGGTTTGGGGTCAGCATTGGAGATTCCCTCACGATCCAAGAGTCTATGTCGATGAAGTAGGTGGATCGTTGTTGTCGGGGTTGTTTGTCGAAGTAGGTCTTGATGTAGTGTCGTTGACTTTAGCTTCATCAGTCTTGCATGATGAAGAAAACGAATCTGTCACCAACTAAAGGATGTGGCAGCGCTTGAATTTCTTCGATGGAGAGAATGACCAGTCATAGTCCTATTGAAAGCCAAGATCACGAAGCTTTTTATCTGACTTCAGATGACTTAGAATGGCCCAGGTGGCGGCCAAAATTTTCATGGGAATAGTAGTGATTGTCTTCACAAAATTCTGAACGACAATCATGAAGTGAAGAATTTCATGAATTTGACGTTGAACCCGTTTGTGATTATTATGGTCAACCTTCTGGTGCAGACTAATAATAGTTCTCGATCATACATGGCCAGAGGAGCTTCAGCTGGAGATCCTTTAGGTGGAGTTTGTGCACCTGCTGTTTGCGACGCGGGCTGACAAAGTTGACCATCAAGTGGACGACTGCCTTTAGCAATCAAAGACTTGCCCTTACCAGGAATTGATGCAATTGTCATGTGAAGAACTTCAATTGATGACAGAAGTTGAGTTGATTTTGACGATCAGCCTCATTGTGAATATTTGATCTGGTTCTGATGAATATTTGAATTATGCAAGCATTTTTAAGATGTCACAAACATTGTAAATGAAATGAGTGAACATTATTTCAGTGCATATATTTTATGAATGTCATCTATACCAATATAAAAAGACCCAAAGGGGCAGATCCAACTGATCTCGGCCGTCGAACTAAGTCAATCCAACGACCTAGACTGCTCCAATAGCGAGCGTTAAACGTGTTTAACATGCAATTAATATCATACCAAATATTGCACTAATCATAGAATTAACACACAAATAATAACATACCTAATATCGCGTGTAATTAATATATTGCCTAAATATTAACGTGCGTTGCACGTGCGCATTTACTAGTCAACTTAAAAGTTGCGTCATCATTTTCTTAAAACTGCATAACCATTTTGTAAACAATGCATAAACAATTCACATACAAATTGTATATGTTAGGATATTTCAAAATATAAATAAAAGTCTAAAAAGGAAAAAAATGAAATCAAAATAAACGAACAATTGAATGAAAGCAAACGGACAAGTTGCATTTCTTGGGCCGGCCCATTTATTATAGTGTTGTAGGCGAGGTAGATTTGCAGTTCGCTGTATGAGGCACATAGTCGCGCCCCTTACATGGGCAGGAAACAAACAACCAACCGTCTAGTCGAGAACCCATCAATACAGCAATGCTAATAGCCTTTTTAGAGGCGTTTAGGCCATTCTCGGATGGGCTTTGTATATATAGATTGCTCAAGTGCCCGGACACCAAAAGATCCAGCAACGCTGTACCAAATCCTGGGATTTGAGTGATTTTAGGTGGAATAGCTATCATTTTTATCCCAAGCACCATAAGCGCCATGTTGGAGATGGCCTAACTCGCTTCTAGTGAGCGTCTTGCTCACTTCGTCGACAAGAGAGGTGTTGGGCCAAGCACATGGAGAGCGCCTCATCATTACCACCTACAGATACATGCTATGCTATGTATAATTTGCTGTTTCTTTCCTCTTTGTTTTTTCATTCGGCCTTTTTGTATATATTTCCGAAATGTTCTACAAACTATATTATTGTAAAATACATTACTTTTTTACAATGTACTTTTTCATCTAGTACTAAAAAATGGTCATCATGTACTAAGAAAATATTCATCGTGTATTTCAGGAAAAAATGTTTTATTGTGTGTTAAAAATGTTCACGCATGCATTCAAAAAATATTTATCAAGTTTTTAAAAAAATGTTCATAGTGTAAATTAAAAATATTTATCATGTATTGATTTTATGCATCATGTATTTAAAAAAATGTTTGTATAACTAAAAGAAGTGCCCATGCATTTAAAAAATCTTTATGTAATTTTAGAAAGTGTTCATGCCTTTATAATAAATTTTCATGTATTATAAAAGGTGTTCACACATTTAAATAATATTAATATATTTTCAATTTTTCATATAGAAAAGCGAAAAAGAAGTGTTCACACGTTTAAAAAACCTTGACTTGATGGAAAATAAGTGTTCATGGATATTACAGAACAGAAATATGCATATGACTTTTAAGAAGTGTTTCCACATTTTCTATAAATCTTGTATTTTTTGTTACAATAGAAAACTTAAAAATAAATACAAGGGAACAAAAAGGAGAGAGAAAATGCGAAAAGTAAAAAAGAAAAGAAAAAGATGAACGGCCGGATGAATCGAAAAGAAAACCCGTACGAGATGGCTTGCGTGTGACGAAGCGATTTCAAAGTGAGCTGTCCCTGCGAGTGCGAGCGTCACCCGCGTAAACGCGACGCGTACGCAATCTGTCTGAATCCCCCGCCAATTCGGACACGCGCGCTGCCCATAAAAGGCCTCGATCCTCATTGTTCATTGTTCTGATCTGCCTCTCCTTCCTCCCATCCTCGATCTCCTCTGCTCCCAACGCACACGAATCGCCGCCCCTCTGCTCTGATCTGCTCCCCGCGCGCGTTCTAAGCTCAGATCATGTCGACGGCCATCCGCAAGCGCCCGGCGGCGGGACAGGAACCGGGCGTCCATGGCAGCAAGAAGCCCCGATACGCGTTCGGGAGCATCTCCGACTACAAGAAGCTTGAGGTGCTTGGAGAAGGCACCTATGGCGAGGTGTTCAAGGCGCGCGACCGCCGCACCGGCAAGAAAGTCGCCGTGAAGTGGGTCCGCGGCAACGGGGCCGGCGGGCACGGCCCGCCCGACATCCGCGCGATCACCCGCGAGGCCGGCTGCCTCGCGGCGTGCCGAGGTCACGAGTCGATTATCGAGATCTTGGATGTGGCGACTGACGCCAAGACAGGGGATGTGTTCCTCGTCATGGAGCTCGTCGCCGACGGCCGCACCCTCCGCGAGTCGCTCTGGAGGCCTGTATCCGAGGACGCGACCCGAGTGATGATGGAGCAGCTCCTGGACGCGGCCAAGAAGATACATGGAGCCGGCGTCATCCATCGGGACTTCAAGCCGGAGAACGTCATGGTCGGCTTCTTCGGCGGGCTCAAGGTTGGTGACTTTGGGTCGGCGATGCGGGCGAAGCCGGCCGGAGTGCCCTATGAGGAGTGCTGTGTCGGCACCCTGATTTACACCTCGCCGGAGCAGCTGGAAGGCAACCGGTACTACGGCCAGGCCGTGGACATGTGGGCGCTTGGGTGCATCATGGCGGAGATGTTGACCGGCGGGACCCTCTTCGTGGCGGAGACAGAGGAGGAGCTGCTCGCCGAGATCTACAAGCTGCGAGACCAGATCACTTCTACGGGGAAGCTGGATTTGGAGTTCTTGGAGGAGCTTTCAGAAGCCGGGCGTGAGGTCCTGACCGGCCTGCTTGCCTTCAACCCCGACGAGAGGATCACGGCGGCGGAAGCGCTCGAGCACCGGTGGTTCAGCAAGCCCAAAGGAGCAGAGCACCCTGGCTTTGTGTCGCTGAGGAGTTAATTAGCTTGATGTAGCATCTGATAGGTGCAGTGCCACTAACACTGAGTTAGCTTAATTACCGTGTTAGTATGTACTGTAATTAGTTGCAGGGCCCAAACTTAGTTTATGGGTTCCTCGCCATGTAATCCTCTGAGCAATCAGTGATTCACCCTTCGGTTATTGTAGCATGGAAATTACATGATGGAGGCCAAGTTTGAACCAACAATGTCTGAATCTGTTAAAGGCCAAGTTTCAGAATCGGGTTGAGCTTTCTATGACCGGACTGAATCTGCTAATCTTGTTGAAAAAATTGATGTTGATGCATGGACTAAATAGATGTGAAGTCCAAGGAAGAAAAACAAATGCTGAATGTCTCAGACCTAAGAAGGATATTCTACTACTAGCAACTTGGATTTCATCGGTTCAGAGCAACGCACATGAAATCTGCACAACAGTAACAGATTTCACTGAAGAAAAGATGGCACTAACAGATAATTACAATGAAAAAGGGAACATCCGCATAAAAATCCTAAGCTTTCTTGGCCCAGCAGGTCTCTGCACAGGTGTCTCGGCTCTCATCATGCCTCAGCTTTACTTCCATTGCAATGCAAGTCACACAAACCGAAAGTTCCTCCTCCTAGTCCTAGATTAGGCTCGATCAATCCTCACCTCTTCTCCGCAGTTGCAAGTCTATACAAACCTCGTTTCATATCAGTTCATCTTCATTTCAGGTCTCCTCCTCAACTCAACAGATCTGAGCCGAGAGATGGCTCTTCCTCATCCCCTGCTTCTGTCCTGCATCTTGCTGCTGGCTCTCCCAGGTGACTCATCAGTGCGCATGTGAAATGTGGTGAAGGACTAGCTAGGTACTCGACTGCTGCGTTTGGACTGAACATGTGCAGCGTTTCATTTTGGTGCAGGACCGGCGGTGTTGATGGCAGGGGGCGTCACGTTCCACGTAACCAACAAGTGCCCGTTCCCGGTGTGGCCGGCGGTCGCGCCCAACGCCGGCCACCCCGTGCTCGCCGCGGGTGGCTTCTTCCTCCCTGCGGGCCAGTCGAAGCGCGTCGGGGCTCCGGCCACCTGGAACGGCCGCCTCTGGGGCCGCACCGGCTGCAACTTCGCGGGCACCGACGCCAACGCCGCCAGCTGCCTCACCGGCGACTGCGACGGACGCCTCGCCTGCAACGGATCCGTGGGCGCCCCTCCCGCCACCCTCGTGGAGGTGAGCCTGCACGCGGACCAGAGCAAGGGGAGCTCCTACGACGTGAGCGTGGTGGACGGGTACAACCTGCCGGTGGCCGTGTGGACCAGGCCGGCGAACCGCAGCGGCGACTGCTTCATCGCCGGGTGCGCCAAGAACGTGAACGCGGTGTGCCCGCCGGAGCTGCAGGTCACGGCGAGCGGCGGCGCGGGCAAGAAGGCGACGGTGGTGGCGTGCAGGAGCGCGTGCCTGGCCTTCGGGCTGGACGCCTTCTGCTGCCGCGGCGCGTACGGCACCGCGGAGACGTGCCGGAGCAGCGTCTACTCGCGGCTCTTCAGGGATGCCTGCCCGGCCTACTACAGCTACGCGTACGACGTGGCCGCCGCCACGGCGCGCTGCTACGCGCAGGAGTACGTGGTCACCTTCTGTCCGTCCAGATGGGGTGATCCTGTGGCCCAGATTTGAGCAATGGGCAGCCCAGGACTGTGCTGCGTATGTATTTATATATTTTTTAGACTCCGTATATGTATTTATACCTGCTGTGTGTGTAATATTTTGTGTTGACATAATACATATACTATTTATAATGCAAAAAAAATACATGTACTATTTTCCCGCAAAAAGATAATACATGTACTCCCTCCGTCCCAAAATATAAGAACGTTTTTAACACTAGTATAGTATCAAAAACATTCTTATATTATAAGACAGAGGAAGTACTATTTGGAGGCTAAGGTGCGCTTTACCGCGCTGCTCTTTATTTGTGTGATCAACTCTTGTTTTCTTTGACAGGTTGCAGTTGATGCTTTTGGTTTGGTTTTATCTGTGTTGTCTTGAGTTTTCTTTTTTGATGAAAAAACAGCTAGGCACGGATTTTCAATGTAAAAGGTACAAATCAAACAAACACATATTCAAGATGGCATGGCGCTGGCAACCATGCCTAAGTACATAGCATGTTCCTCACATATTCAAGATGAATCTAAGAAGTTCCGATGATGTTTTTTCATTCATATATCGTGTTGCGATGTTGTTGGAGACAATATTTGTTCCGAGAGCAGTGTGGAGTTCTAACTAATCTAAATCTTGACTTGACTATACCAATTAAGGAATCAGTTAAACAAATTCCATTCATTTTAGTGTCCCTATTCAAGTTATGCTCAATGTTAATTGCCATAATGAGTACAACTCCAGGCTACTGCCAACAAATGGTATTGAACCAATTCTGAAAACCACGTCCTCAATCGATGAAACTAAAACGATAGCAAACGTTGCACATGCACCCAGTGAACAGGAGCACCAAAAGAAATACCGGCATTCCAGTTGATATCGTAACTCCGAAACCTGTGAGAACTTAAATAATTTTTGAAAGAGGTAAGATGATAGATAAAACACTTACATCAAACTTTCTTGAGCACGGGCGGGGGAAAAGGTAAAAAATAACTCCTACTCTTCAAAAACTACCTAATAAGTAACTACCAAAATAGATTTTTATTTCTAGAATCGACATCGACAAACAAATGGAACTTGCGATCGGTACTACTCTGATACCAACTTGTAACGCTAAAAATGCGGTCCTAGCCTCAACAGAGACTTTGCGATCCTTGTCAAGCTAAAAGCGAATATTGATCGCCCATCATATGACTTCATAACATACACACACTTTCATATGTCGGTGAACAAAGATGTAATATCACAACAAGTACTACTAAACAAGATACTCCATCCGTTCCTAAATATTTGTCTTTCTAGGCATTTCAACAAGTGACTACATACGGAGCAAAATGAGTGAATCTACACTCTAAAATATGTCTACATACATTCGTATGTAGTAGTCATTTGAAATGTCTAGAAAGACAAATATTTAGGAATGGAGGGAGTAGAAGAGTTTAATATGGGTGAGCAATAGGGCAAACATGTGTCAATATGATAACATTGTTGTACACCAATCAGAGGTCACATGACCCAACGCATTAGAACATTCATGCAGCGGAAGAAACACGTGTCCGAGCACGGGCAAGAACCAAGGTTGCCTAGAAAGGCTAGAACATAAGCAAAACGTCCCATAACCAACGGGTTTCACATAACTAGTTAATGTTCCAATGGTGTAAAAGTTACCAAAAATCATGAAAATGATATTGGAACAACACACACATAATATAAGATGGTCTAACTCTAACGGACCGATAGGAAAAATATGAGTGTATATGCGTGGGATGAAAGAAAACAAATAGTGGAGTATGTATTTATGTAGCACTGAGTTGAAATGATTGATTTTTCTGCCAAGGGTGCGTAAATGCATATTGTCACAATCGCCCGGTTGGATCATGTTATAACATTGGAGTGATATTCCACTATTTATTTCCTATTTTTTGATAATTTTAAAACCATAAAAAAACTAAACAAGCTTTAACTAGTTATGTGGTAAGCTACCTAGGGCGACTCGGGCGGCCAGAAACCTAGCCGCCGCCTCCGCAAACTCCCACCTCCTCTCCCTTCGCCGCCGCCGGGCTAAGCCCAGGGGCCGACGGCGGTGGCGGGGGATCTCCTCTCTCGCGCGTCTCTGGGATGGGGCAGACCCCAAGGCGTGTGGTGGCGTGACTGATCTGGGATCTGCGGCGCGGCGGATGGCTGCAGGCGGCGGGAGGCCGGCCCATCCTCGGACGGCGACGGCTTGGCGCGGCGGAGGCCAGGGCTGCAGGCGCTGCGGATGGCCCTTCGGGCGGCGGCGGCCGCCAGCTTGGCCGCGGTGGCGTGCATGCTGCCTTCAGATCGGCGACGGCGGCATGGAGGGCCTGGTGGTCTCGTCGGCGGCACCTCCGATCAGATCTGTTCTGACCGGTGCAGCCGGCGACGGTGGTCATCTCTTCCGTCAGAGGTGGTCGGCCTGAGGCTGGGTGTTTGAATCTCGGGATCCGTCGTCTAGCACCAGCTGCGAGTCGGGGAGACGTAGTTGCCGGTGAAAACCGAGCCGACGGCGGGCGATGGCGACGTTCCACGTCGTTACCTTGATGAAGGCATCGTCATGTGACTACCGTCGACCCACTCGTATTGCTCCCGGGAAAACCCTAGGATCTGGTGTTCCAGACCGGACGATGCCGGCACTGCGGTGTCGTTTCTCTTTGGGAGCATCGTTTTGTGGAGCAGCGCTGGAAGTCAGAGGCAGGAGGTGGAGCGGCTTCGTCTTGCACGGAGCTTCGGTGGAGATGTCAAGTCATGTCTGACCGACAGGTGCTACGCTTGGTCATGCCTGGTCGGCAGGTGCTACGCACGACATATCCCCCAAGGGCTTCAAGCTGTGTCGGCTGGTGGTACTTGGCAGCATGGCGCTGAGGTGTATCAGTGGTGACCGCGACATGTTCAGCTGTTTGCGCGCAGGGAGGAGGTGCCGTTGGGCGCCCTGGTGGCGTCGATGATAGCTGGACCGAGCAAGGTTGATGCATCAGTACAGTTCTGAAGATGGAGCGGTGGCAGTTGGCGGCGGCGGCCTCTGAGAGCACGCCGGACCAGTGTGTGCGCCAGACCCGGCAAGTGGCTAGGTTGGGGTCTCAGGTCTTAGATGTTAGGCTTGGCTGCAATGTCTGTTTGGTATTAGGCCCAGCCTCTCTGCGCCCCTTCATCAACTGGATAGGTGTAGCGACAGTTTGTTGCTTAGACGGCTGCTTTAGTCTTACTGTTGTACAACTTTATAAGGTCTTGTGAGAATAATTAATAAAGTGGCCGTATGCATCGCCCAGATGCAGAGACCGGGGGTCATCCTCCTTTTTCTAAAAAAAAGCTATGATAGAGACAATTTTACAATATTTCTTCTATGAGTTGTTTGATTGTTTCACTTTCTTTGGGGTGACGTTCAATTCAATCTAGATGAATCACTAAAGGCTTGCAGATTGTAGTAGTAGTTTTTACAGTGAAATGTAAGTTTTTTTTTATAATGCAAATGTTACAAATTTACAGAATATTGTAGTATAATAGCCATTTTTCTTGTTGAAATCACTGGCGGAGCTATGTACAACGTTGCAGGTGCCACTTCCCCAGTGTTGGCTAGTTTTGTGAAGAACCTTTTTTTGTTGGCTGAGATTGACTTTTTTTGGGTATTTTATCCTTGGAAATTGGGTGTCCCCCCCCCCCCCCCCCAATAATCACCGTCTAGCTCCGCCATTGGTTGAAATCATAGCGCTTTCTCTGTACTTGTTGATCTCTTGAGTCTGAATTTTCCGGTTAGCTCAGGGTTTTTGTTTTCTAACATTGTGGGTGATGTATGTCTTATACTCCCTCCGTTCCCAAATATTTGTCTTTTTAGGCATTTTAAATGGACACAACATTCGGATGCATGTAGACATATTTTAAAGTGTAGATTCGCTCATTTTGCTTCGTATGTAGTCATTTGTTGAAATCTCTAGAAAGACAAGTATTTGAGAACGGAGGGAGTACATGATTGTAGCTCTTTTCTACAGTGTTGGCATACATGAATTACAGTGTCCAATCAATTGTATTTTTGGTTGAATTTCAAGTGAAAGGTAGTTCAATTACAGTTTCAGTTCTTTTTACTAAACCTGTCCGTCGGTTAACAATACATGCATGCACTATCCAAGTACGGGGCTAAGGCTCGGAACCCACTTCATTGACATCATCTACATTTATGACCTCGAGCATGGCTCGGTCCCAGCGGTCGCTCCAGCGGAATCAACACCGAGAAGAGGACGAGCGCCGATGGCGCAAGCGGGAACACCAGTAGCGGCACCGAGACTCTTAACATTTTTCAGCTGACACCCTCAAGTTTTCAATTTCTTACAAACAAGGCCAAACATTTTGCAGCTGACATCCTTAGGTTTTTATTTTCCGATAAACAAGGCTAAATTTTTGACAAAGTCGGAAATTTTGTGATAAATTTAGGCAGCATGACGTGTTGGAAAGAATCACACATGTCCTCTTGTATTTTGTATTTCACATTTCACATGGAAACGAGGAGGGAAACTACCATTACAACTACTTTATTCATTTATTCGACACCGAACTGCAGAGAGAGAGAGAGAGAGAGAGAGAGAGAGAGAGAGAGAGAGAGAGGGGTAAATAATTTTCATTTCGTCCTACACAATGTTGAATATTCTCTTCTACACAAGAAAGAAGACAGAAATGCTGATAATCCATCCAGCACAAAACTCCGGAAATAAAGGCCACTTGCTTGCGTGAGTTGAGCCATCAAACCAAACATCATCTTGCTTTGAATTACTGCTATACTACCGTTGATTGA
Source organism: Triticum aestivum (assembly GCF_018294505.1). Lineage (NCBI taxonomy): Eukaryota > Viridiplantae > Streptophyta > Magnoliopsida > Poales > Poaceae > Triticum > Triticum aestivum. Next base: position 87,085,880 of record NC_057794.1, on the reverse strand, counting down.
CCCAAATAAATTCACCGCTTGATCTTAGAGCCTCACGATCAGACCACTCATTTAGATATAACCATCTACATAACAACTGAACCTCTCGAGAAGTACGTTTAGCATTTTTATTGGGTGGACGAAAACTCTGCCACTTCCATCCGCACCTATAATAGTAGATTTTTCCAGAAGAAAAGGTAAAAAAAAGTTCCTACCATCATGGATTTTCAAAAAAAAAAGATAAAAGAAAGTTCCTGCAATCACGCAACCGCCACCACTCTCGAACTGCCTGGGGACACCTTCATGAGCGCCCTCCCCGCATTCCTCACGCTCGCCCCCCCCCCCCCCCGGCCGCTCCCTCTTCTGCGGGTTGCCATGCTCCCTCTCTGTAGCCACGGCCACTCGCTCCACCAGACGCTCGATGCCCACGTGGCGCTGCTGTCGCATGCAGCGGCAAAGGGTTCCACGGCGGAGACATGGAAGAAGGATGACGGGGGTGGGGTCATTGCCATAGATGAGCGCAGCCCCGAGCAGATCCGATCAGGATCCTTCCCTCCATCTCACTCTCTGTGTGCCCTCTCCCCCCTCTGCTCTCCCGTCTCTCTCAATCTGCAGCAAGGCGTCGCGGCTGTGACGCCGGCGGCGTAAGGGCCTACGACGGTGGTAGAAACCACCACACCGTACCCTCTACATCCAATTTCTCTTTCTAACCTCTCTGTGCATCAACAGGTTTTAGTAGACGATCCAGATCGAGAAGGTCACATGAGTTTGCCAGCAGCACCCCTCTATGTATGCTCAATTACCTATCAGTAAAGATATACTTATCATTTGGTAGAATATGTAAGTAGACCTTCTGTGTATGCTCGATGACCTCTTGTATTGAATTTTCTGAAATTTTGGATCAATCAACATGTGATCAGTGGTCGGATGTAAGACTTAGCCTTACTATCAGGTTGCATGTAAGAGGTACAATCTACTTGATTATCAATGCGTACTTTTCAAAAGCTTCACTAACCAGTGCAAATATGTAGTCTGGAACCATCTGCTACCTCTTGAGCAAGCGTTGGTTTTCCCTTAAAGAGGAAAGGGTGATGCAGCAAAGTAGCGTAAATATTTCCCTCAGTTTTTGAGAATCAAGGTATCAATCCAGTAGGAGACTACACGCAAGTCCCTCGTACCTGCACAAACAAATAAGAACCTTGCAACCAACGCGATAAAGGGGTTGTCAATCCCTTCACGGCCACTTGCAAAAGTGAGATCTGATAAAGATAATAAGATAAATATTTTTACTATTTTTGTTCTATAGATTGGAAAATAAAGATTGCAAAATAAAAGGCGACAGAAATAGCAAGTAGATAGGAAAATAATATGATGGAAGATAGACCCGGGGACCATAGGTTTCACTAGTGGCTTCTCTCAAGATAGCAAATTCTACGGTGGGTGAACAAATTACTGTCGAGCAATTGATAGAAAAGCACATAGTTATGAGAATATCTAGGCATGATCATGTATATAGGCATCACGTCCGCGATAAATAGATCGAAACGATTCTGCGTCTACTATTATTACTCCACACATCGACCGCTATCCAGCATGCATCTAGAGTATTAAGTTTATAAGAACAGAGTAATGCATTAGGCAACATGACATGATGTAGAGGGATAAACTCAAGCAATATGACATAGACCCCATCTTTTTATCCTCGATGATAACAATACAATACGTGTCTTGCTGCCCCTACTGTCATTGGGAAAGGACACTGCAAGATTGAACCCAAAGCTAAGTGATGAAGCTATGTACCTAGGGTAGGGTCATGGATCTGTCCAACATACCCTTCCCAAGGACATCTCTACAAAGAATCAGAAGCCGTCGAAGAGAAACCATCATCCACTCGACCATGAAGATGTGTTCACTCGACCACCTTGAAGACACTCGACCACCAGAAGATGAGAAGCCCTTCACTCCACAACGGTCGGGGTTTAAACAATAGCTTTATGGGCATTTATAGCACTTTACTTCGGACGTTACCGGTAACGCTCCTCCTTTATGAACATTGAACCCTGTGTAACGGAGGGGAGCTGGGGTCCTGGCACACTCTATATAAGCCACCCCCCTCCTCTGGGACATGGGTTCGCACTTTCTGTAATACACACGCATATATCCAGTCGACCGCCTCCGGGCTCCGAGACGTAGGGCTGTTACTTCCTCAGAGAAGGGCCTGGACTCGTAAAACTGGCGTGTACAACTTCTCCATAGCTAGGATCTTGCCTCTACATTCCTACCCCCATATTCTACTGTCAGGCTTAGAACCATGACAGTTGGCGCCCACCGTGGGGCAGGTGTCTTAGCGACTTGTTGGATAAGTTGCAATTTTTCTGATCCCCTTCATCATGGTTTCAGGCGGAGGTTTGGCTGAGGGCCGCGAGATCCGTCTCGGCGCGCTCGTGTTTGTCGCCGACGACTCCGCTTGGCTTCAGGAGGCTCCACTCGACGTCGACGCGCTCCCCGCCCGCAGGGCGACGCAATTTCGCGCGTGCGTCCGCGGCGTCCTCCTGCGGCAGCCGTCGACCCAGTATCAGTCGACTCCAGCAGCTTTCCCCCTCCCTATGGCCCGCCGGAGCAAACGCTCCGGTCGGTCGAGGCTTCAGCGGTGGGTAAGGCATGCGGTGGCCCGCCAGTCGGCCACCCCTCAAGTCACGGCGATCGAGCCCGACGAAACCCTCTACGGCCTGTTCGATCTGTCGACTGGCTCCATAGAGACCACATCCGAGTGCAACAGCAGCGACCCAGCGGCTGAAGTTCTGATGGTCAATGGACCACGCAGCCCTCCTGGCTTCACCCGTGAAGATGGAGGCGATGGGAACGGCGATCCGTCGCGCGTTCATGAAGAGTACCGCCCCGAACCCCTGTCTTCGCAGCAGAGAGAGGAACTTTGCCGCTGGAACATGGATGCACCGCATACTCCCATAGTTGGAGAAACCCCTGAGGCCCAGGCCTTGGAGCAGGCGCGCTTGGCCAACTTGGCTGAGCGCACTCGACTGGAGAACCTCCAGCGCGCACTCGACGATCGCGCTCGGCAGCGCGCTCCCGAATCTAGTCGACGCCAACTTTTTCCTCCTCTGACTCAGGTATACCGAACCCCGATCCAGAATCTAGCAGCTACCGCCCGGATAGCGGAGTCGATCCAACCCTCCCAGTCAGAAGCTGGCCGAGGTCTGGTGCAGTTCCAAGCCTTGCTCCGGGCGGCGGGAGAACAGAATACGGTTGTATCTCAGTCGCGGAATAGGATCCATAGCAGATCCGTGGTTGCAGACACAGTTCAGTCGGCCCATAGCCCAAGATCGCCCCCGAGGCGTGAGGGACATGGAGATCGACGAGATCAGTACAGAAATCGAGAGCAGTACGATCACCGAGTCGATCGCAATGATCGTCATCGAGTGCCCACGCCTCTCCCAAGGAGTGGGTCGTACGTGCCTCGGCAACATGAAGACAGACGCCCTCAAAGTGTTGGGTGAGGTATTCCATTCGACCCCAGGGAGCCAGGCTTTGATGCGAGATCTATTCTCGTTCAGGTCTTGGTCGACAGAAACAGAGCTCACCGAGAGGGCCATGACAGAGATCCGCAAACCAGCAACAGAGCGCATGTTTCAGGACCAGAGTGCTTCAGCAGAGCTATCAGAGCTGCAGTGATTCCCCCCAACTTCAGGTTGGCGATTGGAGTCAGTAACTTCACTGGTGAGTCCAAGCCGGACACTTGGCTTGAAGACTACCGAGTGGCTGTCCAGATTGGTGGTGGCAATGATGAAGTGGCCATGAAACACCTTCCTCTGATGTTGGAGGGCTCGGCTAGAGCATGGCTGAATCAGTTGACGCCTAGCAGTATTTATACTTGGGAAGATCTCGCCCGAGTGTTTGTCAGAACATTCGAGGGCACTTGCAAACGGCCGGCAGGTTTGACAGAATTACAGTGTTGTTTTCAGAAACCGAATGAAACTTTGAGGGATTATATCCAGAGATGGATCACCCTACACCACACGGCAGAGGATGTGTCAGCTCATCAGGCAATTTGTGCCTTTAAGGAAGGTGTCAGGTATCGGGAGTTGAATATGAAATTCGGCCGGACAAGAAATATGACTCTGGCTCAGATGATGGAGATCGCTACCAAGTATGCCAACGGTGAAGAAGAAGAATGACTCCGGAGTGGCAAGCACAAAGTAGTCACCCACGAAGCCGGTGGAGGAAACTCCGGTCAGAAACAGAAGCGCAAGGCCGAGCCAGCTGCTCCTGGTGAAGCCTTGGCTGTGGTTCAAGGAAAGTTCAAGGGGAAGCCCAAAGGGCCATGGAACCCCAAGAAAGTAAAAGATCAAGATGGAAATGACGTGTTGGATCTGCCGTGCCACATCCACACCAAAAAAGATGAAGAGGGTAATTTCATTTACCCGAAGCACACCACTCGGTAGTGTCGGCTCCTAATCCAGCAATTCCGCGAGAAACAGCCCAAGGAAAAGGAGAAGGAAGCAGACAAGGCTGAGGATGAGGAAGGGGATGATGATGGTTATCCCCACGTGAATTCCACTTTGATGATTTTTGCTGACGTTGAGAGCAAAAGTTGATTGAAAGTCATCAATAGAGAAGTGAACATGGTCGCTCCGGTGACACCCAGTTATTTGAAGTGGTCATAGACTGCCATTACATTCGACCAGTCTGATCATCCAGCGCACATAGTCACCCCTGGGAGGCAAGCACTGATGGTCGATCCGGTGATCGAAGGCACTCGACTGACGAAAGTCCTAATGGACGGTGGCAGTAGCCTGAACATACTGTATGCAGAGACGTTGAAAGGAATGGGCATTCCGATGTCCAGACTCAGCGAGAGCAATATGAGTTTCCATGGGGTCATTCCAGGCAAGAAGGCTGCATCACTCGGCCAGATTGCTCTCAACGTAGTTTTCGGTGATTCCAAGAATTACCGCAAAGAAAAGTTGACATTTGAAGTTGTGGATTTCCAGAGTGCTTATCATGCCATTCTGGGCAGGCAAGCTTATGCACATTTTATGGCTCGACCATGTTACGTGTATCTCAAATTGAAGATGCCTGGTCCCAAAGAGGTGATCACTATCTCTGGTAATCGGAAGAAGGCAGAAGAGTGCTTCCAGAAGGGCTCAAAGATTGCCGATGCTTAGATGGCCGTGGTAGAATTGCAAGAATACCAGAAAAATGCAGATCCGAGTGATTTATTGCGAGCCAAGAAGCCAGCCACAGATTCAGCATTCCAGTCGTCCGGTGAAACAAAGTCGATTCACATTCACCCGACAGATCCCAATGATGCTCTGACTCACATTTCAACCACACTCGACTCCAAATAGGAAGAAGCGCTCATCCAGTTCCTCTGTGAGAACTGGGACATTTTTGCATGGAAGCCTTCTGACATGCCGGGTGTTCCCAGGGGACTGGCTGAGCATCATTTGCGAGTCGACCCAAAAGTGAAACCAGTCAAAGAACATCTTCGACGGTCCACCGTACAGAAGAGAAAGGCAATCGGTGAAGAGGTGGCTCGGCTTTTGGCAGCTGAGTTTATCCGAGAGATTTACCACTCCGAGTGGTTAGCCAATGTTGTCATGGTCCCAAAGAAGGACGACTCAATTCGCATGTGCATTGATTTCAAGCATATCAATCGGGCCTGCCCGAAAAATCACTTTCCTCTCCCTCGCATCGACCAGATAGTCGACTCGACTGCAGGGAGCGAGCGTTTGTCCTTTTTGGACGCCTACTCCGGGTACCACCAGATCCGTCTGTACGGACCCGACGAGATAAAGACAGCTTTTATCACCCCGTTTGGGTGCTTCTGTGTCACAGCCCTAGCCTTAGCCTTTGCTTGACCTTGCATGATCATCATGTCATCATGTTTAAGTTTTATGGAACTCTGAAATGGGGATGATCAAGCCCTAGCACAAATGCAATTCAAATAGTTTCAAATAAAAATATTTTCAATGAACTCAAAATGCCTTTTAAAAATGTTCATCATCTCTGGTTTAAGGTGGAAGCATCTACCCAAGATGATTTGCATTTTTGCTGGGCACATTTGGGCTTTGAATTAAATCCCTAGGTATTTGAATTTGGGCATTTAATCAATATAAATATTTTAAATGCTCGAAAAATCCTGGAAACAATTTTGGGCAGTCGTAAATATTTCAAATAGAGCCCAAAATATATCCCAGGATTTATGGAAATGAGTTAGTATTATTACTAATTCCTAACATATCAAATAAATAGAAAACAGAAAACTAATAGAAGGACAGAGAGAGAGAGTTTCCTTACCTGGCACCCACCTGGCGGCCCAGCTGGCCCAGCCAGCCCACCAGGGGCACGGGCGTCTTCTTCCCCGCACCAGCGCATGAAGCAGCTCACTGGAGCGCGCCGACGCCGCCCTGGGCAGCTCCAGGTTCCACCATGACGCCCCGGCTCTTCTGAACGCGCCACGGAGACGCCCTCGACCCCCTGCGTCTCTCCCCTCTCGCTCTGGACCCCCTCCCCCTCCTCTGCTCTCTCTCACGCGCACGGCCGAGCGAGACTGTCGCCGCCGCTTGCCGTCACCGCGTCAACCGTGTTCCCCGAGCCTCCCCGAGCTATCCCCAAGCTCCGCCACCTCGTTCCCTACCTCCTCACCGAGCCAAGCTATCGGAAGGGCCCCGAAGCGCCACCCCCGCCGCTTTTCCCCTCCTCCGCCACCGAGGATCGCCGCCGTCAAATTGCCGCCGTCTCTGCCTCCCCGAGCTTGCTGAGACCGTCTCCGACCCCGCTGTGAGCTCCGCCATCTTCTTCCCTGCTCCCCACGCTTGTACGCACCCTCTAGCCGCCTCCTCTACCGGAGCCGAGCCGCTTCGCCGCACGAGCTCGACGCCGGCGTCACTCCGGTGACCCTTTGGTCACCGCTAGTACCTAACGCACTCCCCGCACTCTGCAGTGCCTCGCTAGTGCCTCCGTTCGCCCGCTAGCACGCCACAGCAGCAAAACGATCGACGCCCGAGCTCCGGCCGCCGCCCAAACGCTCGCCGGCGTCGTTCCCGGCCACCGCGCGCTCAACCACCTGCACCGTTGGACGTGGCACTCCTCCAGCTGGCCGTAGGACCAAGCCACGCCCATCCGACGCCTGTGGCACCGTTCCGAGCGCCTCTGCCGCTCTGTTTGGTCGCCGGCGACTAACCCCGGCGGCCGTTGACGTGGCACCATCATTAGGGCCTAAGCACCCTACTGATTACCCCCTGGAGTCAATGACAACCGGGCCCCACCGCCCAACTAACCGGCTAACTAAAAGAGATTAGGTTAGTGTAAATTACCTGTTTAGATTAGTGCTAACCCTGTGGACCCCACGTGTCAGCTTTGACTTTGGTCAAGTCAACGTTGACCGGTCCCACTTGTCATCCACCCAACCCAGCTCTGTGAGACTGACCAGTGGGACCCACTGGTCAGGTTTGACCTAGACCTGGCGTGTTGACCTGCTGAGGTCAGCATGACGTAATGCTGATGCAATAATGTAATTTCTGGATTTATTTCTATTCAGGAAATTCCAGAAAATGTTATTAACTTCTAAAAATCATATAAAATCAACCATAGCTCAGAATGAAATAAATTATATATGAAAAATTATCAGAAAAATTCAAGGAATCTATTTATGGAATTTTCATGCATGTTAGGACAACTTATGGCTGCTGTTTAGGCCAATTCATATAAATGGAATTTAAACTCTCACATATGGAGTTTGAATTTGAACCTAGGGTTCAAACCAACTCCATTTAACATGTTGCTAGTTGCATTAGCTCAAACCACAGCATATTGACATGTCATGATCATGCATCATATTGTGCATTGCATTGATTGTGTTTCTTTCTCTGTTGCCGGTATTTGTCCCCTCTCGATAGACGTGGTTTCGACGATGAGATCGATGACACCGATGAAGAACTATATTATGTTCAGGAGTGCCAGGCAAGCAAAAACCCATTTTTCATTCCGATACAATCCCGCTCTCTCGCTCCTGCTCTCTTTTACTACATTAGGACAACAACGATTCAACTATTACATGCTGCGGTAGTTGAACCCTTTTCCTCTGCATGACCTGTCATTGCCACAGTAAATAGATGAAACCCACTAGCATGAGTAGGAGTTGTTTGAGCCCTGATGTGCCTACTCATTCATGTTTGTTTGTCATGCCTGCTACTACTTAGAGTTGAGTCAGGTCTGATTCATCGGGGATGAATCGGAGGTGTGTAAACATGTCCTACTATTGAGATCTAAGTGTGTGAACACGATTTGGTAAAGGTAGCGGTGAGAGGCCATGTAGGAGTACATGGTGGGTTGTCTCATTGAAACCGTTCTTAGGAACTGAGTTCTGTGTTTGTGATCCATGAAACAGTTACTACCACGCATTGGGCCCGAAACCAATGGACCCTCTCGGCTTCTTGATCACCCTTGTCCTCTGTCCAGGAGTTGCAACTAGTTTCTGGTGTTTATAGGATATGTGTTGGCGGCCGTGCGTAGTGCTGACCCTAGGGGTGGGCTATGATGCGGTATATACACCGTGGCCGGGCATGCCGGGCGCCCGTTTGGTGTCTCGGAACCCTGTACACATCGTCCGGGGCCGTATGTGGAAACCTCGGCCGGACTCCCCGTGGATGGAACCTGGATAGGCAATAAACCTAGACTAGAGACTTGAGTGTTTAGGTAGGCCGTGGCTGACACCCTCGTTGGGCTTCCGCTTGAAGGTTGCTGAGTACATGTCGTGTAAACGGCGGTAAGTGGTGAGAGTATATGTGAAGAAGTACACCCCTGCAGGGTTAACATCATCTATTCGAATAGCCGTGTCCGCGGTAATGGACTTCTGGGTTGCCTATAACAGTTCATAGACAAGTGAAAGTAGATACTCTAAAATGCACAAGATAAGTGTGAGTGCTATGGATGGTGTTCTCGTAAGTAGACGGGAGCGGATCCATAGTGGTGTATTGAATGGTGAATATGTGGACTCGTGTGCGCCACCTCAAAGAGTTGCTTGCTGTCGTAGTTCAGGTTAGCCACTGAGTCAAAGCTGGCTTGCTGCAGTTAAACTTCACTACCCCTTTGTTGATACCGATGCATATGTAGCTAGTTCTGATGTAAGTCTTGCTGAGTACTTTTGTACTCACATTTGCTTAATTTATGTTTTGCAGAGAGACTTCAGTCTCGCTAGTAGTTTCGTGTGGACTTCGACGTTTAGCTTGATACCTCAGCTACGATCTTGTGCCCTCGGCAGGATCTGGTAGATAGTCAGGCTTCTCAGCCCTTTTCATTTGTAGATGTCTGTCCCCAGACATGTTAAGCTTCCACATGTGCTTTGATTTGTATGCTATGATTGTTGGGTCATGAGACCCATGTTTGTAATATCTCGCTCCTCAGAGCCTAATGAATAAATACTTGAGTTGTAGAGTTATGTTGTGATGCCATGTTGTATTTACACATATCGAGCATATTGTGTGTATGATTGAAATGCTTGGTATGAGTGGGATCCGACAATCTAGTTGTTTATCCTTAGCAGCCTTTCTTATGGGGAAATGTAGTCTAGTGTTCCTCGAGCCATAGTAGTCCGCTACAGCCCGGTTCACCGGAGTCTTGTTAGCCCAGCACTACTTCTCAGGACACTTGACTGGCCGGCATGTGTTTCACTTCGTTCCTATGTCTGTCCCTTCAGGGAAATGTCACGCGGTGACATCCGGAGTCCTGCCTAGCCTGCTACATCCCGGGTTCCCCGGAGTCCTGTTAGCCCAGTGCTACAGCCCAGATTCACTCGCTGATGACCGACATGCTCGATGTGATTCATGTATGCCTGTCTCCATAGGTCTGTGCCGCTTTGGGTTCACGACTAGCCATGTCGGCCCGGGTTCCCTGTCATATGGATGCTAGCGACACTATCATATACGTGAGCCAAAAGGCGCAAACGGTCCCGGGCCATGGTAAGGCGACACCCGTGGGAATACCGTGCGTGAGGCCGCAAAGTGATATGAAGTGTTACCGGCTAGATCGATGTGACTTGGAATCGGGGTCCTGACATTCTGTTATGTCACAATGCCATTCGGTTTGAAGAACGTTGGAGACACATTCATGCGGATGATTCAGAAGTGCCTGCTCACTCAGATCAGTCGGAATGTGGAAGCATACATGGATGACATTATGGTCAAGTCACGTAAAGGTTCCGACCTACTAACTGACCTTGCTGAAACCTTTGCCAGCCTCAGAAGGTATGATATCAAGCTCAATCCATCAAAGTGCACGTTTGGAGTTCCGGGCGGAAAATTACTCAGTTTCCTCATTTCCGAACGAGGAATCGATGCTAACCCAGAGAAAGTGGGTGCTATACTCCGAATGAAACGCCCTGTGCGTGTGCATGATGTCCAGAAGCTTACTGGTTGCTTGGCCGCCCTAAGTCGATTCATTTCTCACCTGGTGAAAAGGCACTGCCTCTTTACTGACTGATGAAGAAATCAGATAAGTTCGAGTGGACCCCAGAAGCTGATGCAGCATTTGCAGAGCTAAAAGCCCTGCTTTCCACCCAGTCGGTGCTTGCTTCTCCAATCAGCAAAGAGCCTCTACTGCTTTATATAGCAGCCACTGGACAAGTCGTCAGTATAGTACTTACGGTCGAGCGGGAAGAAGAAGGAAAAGCTTATAAAGTTCAGCGCCCAGTTTATTATATTTCTGAAGTCATGACTCCGTCAAAGCAGAGATATCCGCACTATCAGAAGCTTGTCTATGGGATTTACATGACCATGAAGAAGGTTGCACACTATTTCTCTGATCACTCTGTTACAGTCGTCAGCGATGCTCCATTGTCAGAAATTCTGCACAACACAGATGCAACTGGCCGAGTGGCAAAATGGGTGATTGAACTCCTGCCCTTGGATATCAAGTTTGAGGCAAAGAAAGCTATCAAGTACCAAGCAATAGCAGATTTCCTCACCGAGTGGATCGAACAGCAACTGCCGACTCAAGTTCACTCGGAGCACTGGATCATGTTCTTTGACGGATCCAAAATGCTGAATGGTTCTGGTGCTGGGGTAGTACTGGTATCCCCCCGAGGAGACAAACTCAGATATGTCCTCCAGATTCACTTTGATTCCTCCAACAATGAAGCAGAATATGAAGCACTCCTGTATGGGTTCCGCATGGCCATCTCACTCGGTGTCCGTCGTCTCATGGTCTACGGCGACTCAGATTTGGTAGTCAATCAAGTGATGAAGGAGTGGGACGTCAGAAGCCCAGCCATGACTAGTTACTACAATGCAGTGAGGAAGCTGGAAAAGAAGTTTGAGGGGTTAGAGCTCCATCACATACCTCGACTGGAAAATCAAGCAGCTGATGACTTGGCAAAGATAGGTTCCAAGAGAGAAGCCATTCCCAGCAATGTGTTTTTGGAGCATATTCACACGCCGACAGTTCAGGAAGATCCTTTTACTGAAGAGCCCCCGCAGCCTAAGAGTGCCATAGACCTGACTGAAGTCGAGGTCCCAGCCGTGGTCGACCTGATCATGGAGGTTCTGGCCATTACTCCCGAGTAGACAGTGCCCTACATTGCGTACATCCTCAGGAAAGAACTCCCAGAGGATGAGGAAGAGGCTCGACAGATCGTCCGTCGATCCAAGGCCTTTACTGTGATAAGAGGGCAACTGTTCAGAGAAAGCGTGACTGGAGTCGGTCAGAATTGCATAACACCAGAAGAAGGTCGAATGATCCTCAATGACATCCACTCGGGGACCTGTGGTCACCATGCGTCCTCTCGGGCCATCGTGGCTAAAGCATACCGAGCTGGATTCTATTGGCCACAGGCAAATGAAATGGCGAAAGATATAGTCGACAGATGTGAAGGTTGCCAGTTTTACTCCGACATGTCTCACAAGCCAGCGTCAGCCCTGAAGACCATCCCCCTTATCTGGCCCTTTGCTGTTTGGGGACTGGATATGGTTGGACCACTAAGAATTGGCAGGAGCGGCTTCACTCATGTGCTCGTCGCAGTCGACAAGTTTACCAAATGGATCGAAGATAAACCTATCAAGAACCTTGAGGCCATCACCGTTGTCAGTTTTATCAGAGAATTGACATTCAGATATGGAGTTCCACACAGCATCATTACGGACAACGGGTCAAACTTCGATTCTGATGAGTTTAGAGCTTTCTGCGCTTCTCAAGGCACACAAGTCGACTATGCTTTAGTCGCTCACCCGCAGTCGAACGGACAAGCAAAAAGAGCCAATGGCCTAATTCTCAAAGGACTGAAACCCCGACTAATGCGTGATCTCAAACACGCCACAAGCGCTTGGGTTGATGAACTTCCATCAGTCCTGTGGGGTTTAAGGACAACTCCTAATCGGTCGATCGGACGAACTCCTTTCTTCTTAGTCTATGGAGCCGAAGCTGTTCTGCCAAGTGACCTGCTCCATAACGCACCCCGAGTCGAGCTCTTCTCCGAAGAGGAAGCAGAGCAGGCCCGGCAAGATCTAGTCGATCTCTTAGAGGAGGAAAGAGAGATGGACTTGATCCGGTCGACCATTTATCAGCAAGACTTGCGTCGATTCCACGCCAGAAATGTGAGGCGTCGAGCCTTTCAAGAAGGAGACCTGGTTCTTCGAGTGGATCAACAGAAACCACACAAGCTCGCCCCGACTTGGGAAGGCCCCTTCATCATCACCAAAGTTCTCCACAACGGAGCATACCATCTTTATAGTGTTGAGCATCAGAAAGACGAGCCACGGGCTTGGAACGCGGAGCTGCTCCGCCCCTTTTATACTTAATCACTCGTTCGAATAAAATGTAATAAGGAACACCTTTGTAATTTGTTTATCAAAGACAAGAGCTTATGGTCCTCTCATACGATTGTTGTTGTTGTTCTTATTTACTTCTGAAATCCCCCAGTGGGTGGGCTTAGTCGCGAATCCGTTTCACCTAAGTTCGAAAGAAAATCCTACCGAGTGGAGAGCAATCTTCCTACTCAGGGGCTTAGCTGCAGTCCAGTACTCGCTTAAGTTCTCTCACTCGAAGACTTAGCTGCAGTCTGGTACTCGCCTAAGTTTGAAAAATCCTACCAAGTGGAGAGCAATCCTCCCACTCGGAGGCTTAGCTGCAGTCTAGCACTCACCTAAGTTCTCTCACTCGGAGGCTTAGCTGCAGTCCGGTACTCGCCTAAGTTTGAAAAATCCTACCGAGTGGAGAGCAATCCTCCCACTCGGAGGCTTAGCTGTAGTCCAGCACTAGCCTAAGTTCTCTCACTCGGAGGCTTAGCTGCAGTACGGTACTCGCCTAAGTTCGAAAAAATCCTACCGAGTGGAGAGCAATCCTCCCACTCGGGGGCTTAGCTGCAGTCCAGTACTCACCTAAGTTCTCTCACTCAGAGGCCTAGCTGCAGTGCAATACTCGCCTAAGTTCGAAAAAATCCTACCGAGTGGAGAGTAATCCTCCCACTCGGGGGCTTAGCTGCAGTCCAGTACTCGCCTAAGTTCTCTCACTCAGAGGCTTAGCTGCAGTCCAATACTCGCCTAAGTTCAAAAAAATCCTACCGAGTGGAGAGCAATCCTCCCACTCGGGGGCTTAGCTGCAGTCCAGCACTCGCCTAAGTTCTCTCACTCAGAGGCTTAGCTGCAGTCCAATACTCGCCTAAGTTCGAAAAAATCCTACCGAGTGGAGAGCAATCCTCCCACTTGGGGGCTTGATGTCTACTACACAACCTTCTTCTTGTAGACGTTGTTGGGCCTCCAAGTGCAGAGGTTTGTAGGACAGTAGTAAATTTCCCTCAAGTGGATGACCTAAGGTTTATCAATCCGTAGGAGGCGTAGGATGAAGATGGTCTCTCTCAAGCAACCCTGCAACCAAATAACAAAGAGTCTCTTGTGTCCCCAACACACCCAATTCAATGGTAAATTGTATAGGTGCACTAGTTCGGCGAAGAGATGGTGATACAAGTGCAATATGGATGGTAGATAAAGGTATTTGTAATCTGAAAATATAAAATCAGCAAGGTAACTAATGATAAAAGTGAGCGTAAACAGTATTGCAATGATAGGAAATAAGGCCTAGGGTTCATACTTTCACTAGTGTAAGTCCTCTCAACAATACTAACATAATTGGATCATAAAATTATCCCTCAACATGCAACAAAGAGTCACTCCAAAGTCACTAATAGCGGAGAACGAACGAAGAGATTATGGTAGGGTACGAAACCACCTCAAAGTTATTCTTTCCAATCAATCCGTTGGGCTATTCCTATAAGTGTCACAAACAGCCCTAGAGTTCGTACTAGAATAACACCTTAAGATACAAATCAACCAAAACCCTAATGTCACCTAGATACTTCAATGCCACCTCAGGTATCTATGGGCATGATTATACGATATGCATCACACAATCTCAATTCATCTATTCAACCAACACAAAGAACCTCAAAGAGTGCCCCAAAGTTTCTACCAGAGAATCACGACGAAAACGTGTGCCAACCCCTATGCATAGGTTCCCAATGTCACGAAACCCGCAAGTTGGTCACCAAAACGTACATCAAGTGGCACGTGGTATCCCATTGTCACCACAGATATCCACGGCAAGACATACATCAAGTGTTCTCAAGTCTTTAAAGAATCAATCAGATAAGATTACTTCAAAGGGGAAACTCGATTCATTACAAGAGAGAAGAGGGGGGAAGAAACATCATAGGATCCAAATATAATAGCAAAGCTCGCGATACATCAAGATCGTATCATCTCAAGAACACGAGAGAGAGAGAGAGAGAGATCAAACACATAGCTACTGGTACATACCCTCAGCTCCGAGGGAGAACTACTCCCTCCTCGTCATGGTGAGCACCGAGATGATGAAGATGGCCACCGGAGAAGGATTGCCCCCTCCGGCAGGGTGCCGGAACGGGTATAGATTGAGTTTCGGTGGCTACGGAGGCTTCTGGCGGCGGAACTCCCAATCTATGTTGCTCCCGGATGTTTTTTAGGGTATATGGGGATATATAGGCAGAAGAAGTACGTCGGTGGAGCTCCGAGGGGCCCACGAGGCAGGGGGGCGCGCCCAGGGGGGGTGCCCTCCACCCTCGTGACCTCCCCGAAAACTTCTTGGAGTAGGGTCCAAGTCTCCTGGATCACGTTCGGTGAGAAGATCACGTTCCCGAAGGTTTCATTCCGTTTGGACTCCGTTTGATATTCTGTTTCCTCGAAATACTGAAATAGGCAAAAAACAACAATTCTGGGCTGGGCCTCCAGTTAATAGGTTAGTCCCAAAAATAATATAAAAGTGGAAAATAAAGCCCAATATAGTCCAAAACAGTAGATAAAGTAGCATGGAGCAATCAAAAATTATAGATACATTGGAGACGTATCAGGGCTTAGCTGCAGTCCAGCACTCGCCTAAGTTCTCTCACTCGGAGGCTTAGCTGCAGTCCAATACTCGCCTAAGTTCGAAAAAATCCTACCGAGTGGAGAGCAATCCTCCTACTCGGGGGCTTAGTTGCAGTCCAGTACTCGCCTAAATTCTCTCACTCGGAGGTTTAGCTGCAGTCCAATACTCGCCTAAGTTCAAAAAAATCCTACCGAGTGGAGAGCAATCCTCCCACTGTTGGGGAACGTAGCAGAAATTCAAAATTTTCTATGCATCACCAAGATCAATCTATGGAGTAATCTAGCAACAAGGGAAGGGGAGTGCATCTACATACCCTTGTAGATCGCTACGCGGAAGCGCTCAAATGAACGGGGTTGATGGAGTCGTACTCGTCGTCATCCAAATCACCGATGATCCTAGCGCCGAACGGACGGCACCTCCGCGTTCAACACACATACGGTGCGGAGACGTCTCCTCCTTCTTGATCCAGCAAGGGGGGAGGATAAGTTGATGGAGATCCAGCAGCACGACGGCATGGTGATGGAAGTAGCGGGATCTCAGCACGGCTTCGCCAAGCGCAAGCGGGGAGAAAGAGGTGTCACGGGAGGGAGGGAGGCGCCAGGGCTTCAGGTGTGGCTGCCCTCCCTCCCCTCCACTGTATATAGGGGCCTAGGGGGGTGCCGGCCCCTTGTAGATCCCATCTAGGGAGGGGGCAGCAGCCCTAGGGGTGGCTTGGCCTCCAAGCCAAGTGGAGGCGCCCCCACCCCTTAGGGTTTCCAACCCTAGGCGCCTGGGAGGCCCAAGGGGGGCGCACCAGACCACCAGGGGCTGGTTCCCACGCCCCTTCAGCCCATGGGGACCTCCGGGATAGGTGGCCCCACCCGGTGGACCCCCGGGACCCTTCCGGTGGTCCCGGTACAATGCCGATGACTCCCGAAACTCTCCCGATGGCTGAAACTGGACTTCCTATATATAAATATTTACCTCCGGACCATTCCAGAACTCCTCGTGACGTCCGGGATCTCATCCGGGACTCCGAACAACTTTAGGTTAACCGCATACTAATATCTCTACAACTCTAGCGTCACCGAACCTTAAGTGCGTAGACCCTACGGGTTCGGGAGACACATAGACATGACCGAGACAACTCTCCGGTCAATAACCAACAGCGGGATCTGGATACCCATGTTGGCTCCCACATACTCCATGATGATCTCATCGAATGAACCATGATGTCGAGGATTCAATCAATCCCGTATTCAATTCCCTTTGTCTATCGGTATAGTACTTGCCCGAGATTCGATCGTCGGTATCCCGATACCTTGTTCAATCTCGTTACCGGCAAGTCTCTTTACTCGTTCCGTAACACATCATCCCGTGATCAACTCCTTGGTCACATTGTGCACATTATGATGATGTCCTACTGAGTGGGCACAGAGATACCTCTCCGTTTACACGGAGTGACAAATCCCAGCCTCGATTCGTGCCAACCCAACAGACACTTTCGGAGATACCCATAGTGCACCTTTATAGCCACCCAGTTACGTTGTGACGTTTGGTACACCCAAAGCATTCCTATGGTATCCGGGAGTTGCGCAATCTCATGGTCTAAGGAAATGATACTTGACATTAGAAAAAGCTTTCGCATACGAACTACACGATCTTGTGCTAGGCTTTAGGATTGGGTCTTGTCCATCACATCATTCTCCTAATGATGTGATCCTGTTATCAACGACATCCAATGTCCATGGTCAGGAAACCGTAACCATCTATTGATCAACGAGCTAGTCAACTAGAGGCTCACTAGGGACATGGTGTTGTCTATGTATCCACACATGTATCTGAGTTTCCTATCAATACAATTATAGCATGGATAATAAACGATTATCATGAACAATGAAATATAATAATAACCAATTTATTATTGCCTCTAGGGCACATTTCCAACAGTCTCCCACTTGCACTAGAGTCAATAATCTAGTTCACATCGCCATGTGATTAACACTCACAGGTCACATCACCATGTGACTAACATCCAAAGAGCTTACTAGTGTCAATAATCCAGTTCACATAATTATGTGATTAATAATCAATGAGTTCTGGGTTTGATCATGTTATGCTTGTGAGAGAGGTTATAGTCAATGGGTCTGCAACAATCAGATCCGCATGTACTTCGCAAAACTTTATGTCATATCGTAGATGCTGCTACCACGTTCCACTTGGAGCTATTCCAAATGGTTGCTCCATTATACATATCTGGTTTTTCTACTCATAGTCATCCGGATAGGTGTTAAAGCTTGCATCGACGTAACTCTTAACGTTGAACTCTTTATCACCTCCATAACCGAGAAATATTTCCTTATTCCTCTAAGGATAATTTTGACCACTGTCCAGTGATCCACTCCTGGATCACCTTTGTACCCTCTTGCCAGACATGGGGCAAGGCACAAATCAGGTGCGGTACTTAGCTTGGCATACCGTATAGAGTGTATGACAAAAGCATAGGGGACGACCTTCGTCCTTCCTCTTTCTTCTGCCGTGATCAAGCTTTGAGTCTTACTCAACTTCGCACCTTACAACTCAGGTAAGAACTCCTTCTTTGACTGATCTATTTTGAACTCCTTCAAAATCATGTCAAAGGTGTGTGTTCTTTTGAAAGTATCATCGGGCATCTTGATCTATCTCTATAGATCTTGATGCCCAATATGTAAGCTGCTTTATCCAGGTCTTCCTTTGAAAAACTCGTTTCAAACAACCCTTTATGCTTTCCAGAAATTCTACATCATTTCGGATCAACAAAATGTCATTCACATATACTTATCAGAAATGTTGTGGTGCTCCCACTCACTTTATTGCAAACATAAGTTTCTAACAAACTTTGTATAAACCCGAAAACTTTGATCACTCCATCAAAGCATCAAAGCATATATTCCGACTCCGAGATGCTTGCTCTAGTCCATGGAAGGATCTCTGGAGCCAGCATAACTTTTAGCATCCTTAGGATCGACAAAATCTTTCTGGTTGTATCACATACAACCTTTCCTTACGAAAACTGGTAAGGAAACTTGTTTTGACATCCATCTGCCAGATTTCATAAATGCAGCTAATGCTAACTTGATTCCGACGGACTTAAGCATCGCTACGGGTGAGAAAATATCATCATAGTCAACTCCTTGAACTTGTGAAAAACTCTTCGCCACAAGTCGAGCTTCATAGACGGTGACATTACCATCCACGTCTGTCTTCTTATTAAGGACCCATTTATCTCAATGGCTTGCCGATCATCGGGCAAGTCCACCAAAGTCCATACTTTGTTTTGATACATGGATCCTATCTCGGATTTCTCGGATTCTAACCATTTGTCGGAATACGGGCCCACCATCGCTTCTCCATAGTTCATAGGTTCATTGTTGTCCAACAACATGACATCTAAGACAGGATCACCGTACCACTCAGGAGTAGTACATATCCTTGTCGACCTACGAGGTTCGATAGCAACTTGATCCGAAACTTCATGATCACTATCATTAGTTTCCTCTTCAACAGTCGTAGGTTCCACAGAAACATCTTTCTGTGTTGCACTACTCTCCGATTGAAGTGAGGGTTTGACAACCTCATCAAGTTCTATCTTCCTCCCACTCAATTCTTTCGAGAGAAACTCCTTCTCGAGAAAGGACCCATTCTTGGCGACAAACATTTTTTGCCCTTGGATCTGAGATAGAAGGTATACCCAACTTTTACCTTTGGGTATCCTATGAAGATGTATTTGTCCACTTTGGGTTTGAGCTTTTTCCGGCTGAAGCCATAAGCATCGCAGCCCCAAACATTAAGAAACGACAACTTTGGTTTCTTGCCAAACCATAGTTCATACGACGTTGTCTCAAACGGACTTAGATGGTGCCCTATCTAAAGTGAATGCAGCTGTCTCTAATGCATAACCTCAAAATAAAAGCGGTAGATCGGTAAGAGACATCATAGATCGCACCATATCTCATAAGGTTTGATTACGACGTCCGGGCACACCATTACGCTGTGGTGTTCCAGGTGGCTTCAACTGCGAAACAATTCCACAATATCTTAAGTGATTGCCAAACTCATAACTCATAAAATCTCCCCTTGATCAGATCGTAGGAACATGATCTTCTTGTTATGATGATTCTTAACTTCACTCTGAAATTGCTTGAACTTTTCAAACGTTTCAGACTTGTGCTTCATTAAGTAAATGTACCCATATATACTCAAATCATCAGTGAAGATGAGAAAATAACGATATCCACCACATGCCTTAATTCTCATTGGATCACACACATCAGCATGTATGATTTCCAACAAGTCACTTGCCCGTTTCATTGTACCTGAAAACGGGGTCTTAGTCATCCTGCCCATGAGGCATGGCTCGCATGTGTCAAGCGATTCAAAATCAAGTGACTCCAAACATCCATCGGCATTGAGTTTCTTCATGCATCTCACGCCAATATGACTTAAGCGGCTATGCCACAAGAAAGTGGTACTATCATTATTAACTCTACATCTTTTGGCGTGAACATGTGTATTACTACGGCCGAGATTCAATGAACCATTCACATAGGGTGCATGACCATGAAAGGTATTATTCATGTAAACAGAATAACCATTATTCTCTGACTTAAATGAATAACCGTATTGCAATGAACATGATCTAATCATATTCATGCTCAACGTAGACACCTGATAACATTTGTCTAGGTTCAATACTAATCCCGAAGGCAGATGGAGCGTGCGATGGTGATCTCATCAACTTTGGAAACACTTCCAACACACATCATCACCTCGCCCTTAGCCAGTCTCCGTTTAGTCCGTAGCTTTTGCTTCAAGTCACCAATAATAGCAACTGAACCAGTATCCAATACCCAGGTGCTACCAGGAGTACTAGTAAGGTACACATTAATAACACGTATATACTTTGTTGAAGTTGCCAGCCTTCTTATCTACCATGTATTTGGGGTAGTTCCGCTACCAGTGATCGTTCCCCTTACAATAGAAGCACTCAGTCTCAGGTTTGGGTTCAACCTTGGGTTCCTTCACTGGAACGGCAACTGGTTTACCATTCATGAAGTTTCCCTTCTAGCCCTTGCCCTTCTTGAAACCAGTGGTCCTATTAAACCATCAACACTTGATGGTCCTTCTTGATTTCTACTTTTGCGGTCTTAAGTACCGCGAACAGCTCCAGGATCATCTCCATCCCTTGCATGTCATAGTTCATCACGAAGATCTAGTAGCTTAGTGATAGTGTCTAGAGAACTCTATCAATCACTATCTTATCTGGAAGTTTAACTCCCACTTGATTCAAGTGATTGTAGCACCCAGACATTCTGAGCACATGCTCACTAGCTGAGCTATTCTCTTCCATCTTGTAGGCAAGGAACTTGTCATAGGTCTCATACCTCTCAACACGGGAATGAGCCTGAAATCCCAATTTCAGCTCTTGGAACATCTCATATGTTCTATGGCATTTCAAAACGTCATTGCAATCCTGATTCTAAGCCGTGAAGTATGGTGCACTAAACTATCAAGTAGTCATCAGGACATGTCTGTCAGGTGTTCACAACATCCACAGACGACGTTGTAGGGGTTTGCACATCGAGCGGTGCATCAAAGACGTAAGCCTTCTGTGTAGCAGTGAGGACACTCCTCAGACAACGGACCTAGTCCGCGTCAATGCTTACAATGTCTCTCAACTTAATCTTTCTCTAGGAACGTATTGAAACAGGGAGCTACAACGCGAGCTATTGATCTACAACATATTTGCAAAGACAATTTAAACTATGTTCATGATAATTAAGTTCATCTAATCAAATTATTTAATGAACTCCCACTCAGATAGACATCCCTCTAGTCATCTAAGTGATACATGATCCAAATCGACTAGGCCGTGTCCGATCATCACGTGAGACAGACTAGTCATCAACGGTGAACATCTCATGTTGATCGTATCTTCTATACGACTCATGTTCGACCTTTCGGTCTTCCATGTTCCGAGGCCATGTCTGTACATGCTAGGCTCGTCAAGTCAACCTAAGTGTTTCGCATGTGTTCCAAGGCCATGTCTGTACATGCTAGGCTCGTCAACACCCGTTGTATTCGAACGTTAGAATCTATCACACCCGATCATCACGTGGTGCTTCGAAACAACGAACCTTCGCAACGGTGCATAGTTAGGGGGAACACTTTTCTTGAAATTTTAGTGAGGGATCATCTTATTTAAGCTACCGTCGTTCTAAGCAAATAAGATGTAAAACATGATAAACATCACATGCAATCAAATAGTGACATGATATGGCCATTATCACTTCGCTCCTTTTGATCTCCATCTTCGGGGCTCCATGATCATCATCGTCACCAGCATGACACCATGATCTCCATCATCATGATCTCCATCATCGTGTCTTCATGAAGTTGTCTCGTCATCTATTACTTCTACTACTATGGCTAACGCTTTAGCAATAAAGTAACGTAATTACATGACGTTTATGTTGACACGCAGGTCATAAATAAATTAAGACAACTCCTATGGCTCCTGCCGGTTGTCATAATCATCGACATACAAGTCGTGATTCCTATTACAAGAACATGATCAATCTCATACATCACATATATCATTCATCACATCCTTTTGGCCATATCACATCACATGGCACATGCTGCAAAAACAAGTTAGACGTCCTCTAATTGTTGTTGCAAGTTTTTACGTGGCTGCTATAGGTTTCTAGCAAGAACGTTTCTTACCTACGCCAAGACCACAACGTGATATGCCAATTTCTATTTACCCTTCATAAGGACCCTTTTCATCGAATCTGATCCGACTAAAGTGGGAGAGATAGACACCCGCTAGCCACCTTATGCAACTAGTGCATGTCAGTCGGTGGAACCTGTCTCACGTAAGAGTACGTGTAAGGTCGGTCCGGGCCGCTTCATCCCACGATGCCGCCGAATCAAGATAAGACTAGTAACAGCAAGTAAATTGACAAAATCGACGCCCACAACAACTTGTGTTCTACTCGTGCATAGAAACTACGCATAGAGCTAGCTCATGATGCCACTGTTGGGGAATGTAGCAGAAATTCAAAATTTTCTACGCATCACCAAGATCAATCTATGGAGTAATCTAGCAACGAGGGAAGGGGAGTGCATCTACATACCCTTGTAGATCGCTACGCGGAAGCGTTCAAGTGAACGGGGTTGATGGAGTCGTACTCGTCGTGATCCAAATCACCGATGATCCTAGCGCCGAACGGACGGCACCTCCGCGTTCAACACACATACGGTGTGGAGACGTCTCCTCCTTATTGATCCAGCAAGGGGGGAGGAGAAGTTGATGGAGATCCAGCAGCACGACGGCGTGGTGGTGGAAGTAGCGGGATCCCGGCAGGGCTTCGCCAAGCGCAAGCGGGGAGGAAGAGGTGTCACGGGAGGGAGGGAGGCGCCAGGGCTTAAGGTGCGGCTGCCCTTCCTCCCCTCCACTATATATAGGGGCCTAGGGGGGCGCTGGCCCCTTGTAGATCCCATCTAGGGAGGGGGGCGGCAGCCCTAGCCTCCAAGCCAAGTGGAGGCGCCCCCACCCCTTAGGGTTTCCAACCCTAGGCGCATGGGAGGCCCAAGGGGGGGCGCACCAGCCCACCAGGGGCTGGTTCCCACGCCCCTTCAGCCCATGGGGCCCTCCGGGATAGGTGGCCCCACCCGGTGGACCCTCGGGACCCTTCCGGTGGTCCGGGTACAATACCGATGACTCTCGAAACTCTCCCGGTGGCCGAAACTGGACTTCCTATATATAAATCTTTACCTCCGGACCATTCCGGAACTCCTCATGACGTCCGGGATCTCATCCGGGACTCCGAACAACTTTCGGTTAACTGCATACTAATATCTCTACAACTCTAGCGTCACCGAACCTTAAGTGTGTAGACCCTACGGGTTCGGGAGACACGTAGACATGACCGAGACAACTCTCCGGTCAATAACCAACAGCGGGATCTGGATACCCATGTTGGCTCCCACATGCTCCACGATGATCTCATCGGATGAACCATGATGTCGAGGATTCAATCAATCCCGTATTCAATTCCCTTTGTCTATCGGTATAGTACTTGCCCGAGATTCGATCGTCGGTATCCCGATACCTTGTTCAATCTCGTTACCGGCAAGTCACTTTACTCGTTCCGTAACACATCATCCCATGATCAACTCCTTGTTCACATTGTGCACATTATGATGATGCCCTACCGAGTGGGCCCAGAGATACCTCTCCGTTTACACGGAGTGACAAATCCCAGCCTCGATTCGTGCCAACCCAACAGACACTTTCGGAGATACCCATAGTGCACCTTTATAGACACCCAGTTACATTGTGACTGTCACATCCCTAGTCTGGTATGACCTAGGCTAGCTAGCTATTTGTGCATCATATTTAAATTTCATTTAAATTTGAAATGAGGATTGGTGGAACCCTCAGAATCATTTTTGAAAATGACCCAAATAAAAATTTCTCCAAAAGGGTCCAAGAAAATGCTCATGTTGCCCTCTGAAAATATTGGACAGAGATAAAAATCAAAACAATATTTTTAGGAGCTCATGGACATTTATTTTGGCCATTTGGATTAATTCGATAAATATTTGCATTGGAAATATATTTCTATATATATGAAATATGGCCCAAAAATTATGCCATTTATAAAAGAGCTCTGGAATAATATATCCATCTCCTGCAAAAAAATTGGCATAATAAAATTAAATGATTTAATATATTTATTAAATCAAACAAATGTCAGAAAATTAAAAAAGAAAACAGAAATAAAAGGAAGGAGGGACTTACCTGGGCCTCCCCTCCCCTGTGCGGCCCAGCTGGCCGGCCCAGCCGACTGGCTAGCGCCAGTCGTCCCCCTCCTCGCGCCAGGAGGCCAGGGGCGTGTGGCCGGCGCGTGCGCACCGTCGTGCCGCCACGGCACCTGCCTGCCTGTCCTCCCCCTCGACGCCTGGACGTCCGGAACGTCGCCACGCAGCCGCCTCGGTCCTTTTCCCCTCCCTCTCGCTCTCCCTCCTCCCTGGTTCTCTCTTCCCCGAGCGCACCCGAGCGCAGCCGTCGCCATCGCTCGCCGTTGCCATGGCCACCGGCCTCCCCTCGCCTCCCTGACATGCTTCCGAGCTCCGCCACAACCCCCTCCACCTCCTCGTCGAGCCACGAACCTCCGGACGCCCTGTGTAGCCGCCATCGCCACCGTCTTCCTCCTCGGGCTCCGCCGTCCGCCGACGTCGATTCGCCGTCACCAGGTCCTCCCCGACCCCGCTGTGCTGCTCTGCGTGATCGCGGTGAGCTCCTCCACCGTTCCCCTCTCTTCTCCCTCCCGTTCCCGTGCCGTAGCGCCGCTTCCCACCACGGCCGAAGCCTCCCGCCGCCGTCCTTGTCGCCGTCGTCGTCTCGGCCCGCCTCCGCCCAAACCAAGCCTCCCTTCGCGCTCCTGGTGCCACGAGGGTGCCGCCGAGCCCCTCAGGTGGCCTCCCCGTGCCCCGCAGCCCGATCCCGCTCGCAACCGAACTCCGGCCGCCGCCCGGAGCTTCGCTCCGGCGAGCTCCGGCCTCCCCCGCTGCTTCCACCTACCCTACCAGATGCGCGAGAGCCCGGGCTACGCCCCGGTGCTCTCAGACGCCGTCCCCGTGGCCTGTGGCGCGGACTCCGCCGCGTCCAGAGGTCGCCGGCGACGAGCCCCCGTCGCCTGAGCCCTGCCAGGTGGGGCCGGCCCGTCAGGTGATTAGCTTAGTGCTAATCACCGTTAACTAACCCCCCCTGACGCTGACCAGTGGGCCCGACCCCCCCTAACCTTTTAATTAACCCTGTTAACCCCAGTGTCACTGACGTGTGGGTCCCACACGTCAGGTTTGACCTGGACAGCCGCGTTGACCGCTGATGCAATGATGACGTCATGCTGACGCAATTATACATTTTCTGGAATTAAAATAATTCAGAAAATCCAGAAATTGCTTTAAACTTCAAAAATTCATATCAATTCAACCGTAGCTCAGATTTAAATAAATTATATATGAAAAATTATCAGAAAAATGCAACCTTTCCATCTGTACTAGTTTCATGCATGAAAAACCAACTTATACATGCTGAATATGGGAAAACACATTATGGCATATATAAGAGACCTAATTTAGAAATGCATTTGAACCTTTGGTTCAAATGGACTTTAAGCTAATTGAACACTAGTTGCATTAGCTCAACAGCATCACATCTACATGCCATGTTCATGCATCATATTGTTGCATATGATTGTGTATTGATTGCCGGCACCGTTCCTTCTCGATAGGTCCTGCTCCGGAGACGTTCCAGAGTACCTGTCTGTGAAGCAGTGCCTCCCTTGTTGATTTACCAGGCAAGCAACCCCCCTTGTTCATTTCGATAAAACCCTACTCTCTCGCTCCTGCTCTCAGTTATTGCATTAGGACAACAACGATTCATCTGCTACTTTGTGCTGCGGTAGCTGAACCCATTCCTCTGCATGACCTGTCATTGCCACAGTAAATAGTTGAAACCCACTAGCATGTGTAGGAGTTGATTGAAGCCACTGATGTGTTCCTACCATGCTATGCCTGCTATTGCTTAGAGTTGTGTCAGGTCTGATTCATTGGGAATGAATTGGAGTGTCACGATATGTTCTGATGCTGAGAGTGAAGTGTGTGAACACGATTTGGTAAAGGTAGCGGTGAGAGGCCATGTAGGAGTACATGGTGGGTTGTCTCACTGGAACCGTCCTTAAGCCCTGAGTTCTGTGTATGATGTCCAATGACTCGATACTACCACACATTGGGCTCCGGGCGCTCCAAGCCCTCTCGACTTATTAACCAACTTGATCTCTGTCCAGGAGTCGCAACTAGTTTCTGGTGTTTGTAGGTAGTGCTATTTTTCTACCAAGTGGCACCCGGCAGGGTGGGCTTGGGTCAGACTAGGCACACGTGGCCCGGTGTACCGAGTGGCACCCGGTTGGTGGGCTCGGGAACCCTGTACACATCGTTTGGGGCCGTAAGCGACACCCCGGCCGGATCTCCTTGCGGATGGAACCCGAATAGGTGATAAACCTGGATTAGAGTCTTGTGTGGTTAGTCAGGTCGTGGCCGACACCCTCGCTAGGCTTCCGCTTGAAGGTTGCCGAGATACATGACGTGTACATGGCGGTAAGTGGCGAGAGCGTGTGTGAAGAAGTACACCCCTGCAGGGTTAACATGATCTATTCGAATAGCCGAGTCCGCGGTTATGGACTTCTTGGATGCTTACATGGTACATAGACAACTTGAAGTGGATACTCTAAAATGCTCAAGACAAGTGTGAGTGCTATGGATGGCCTTCTCGTAGGGAGACGGGGATGAATCCATAGTAGTGTATTGTGTGGTGATTAGTGGACTCGTGTACGTTGTTTCACCTCCAGAGTTTCTGGTAGTCGTAGAACAGGATAGCCACAGAGTCAAAGCTGGCTTGCTGCAACTAAACCCCACATTACCTCTTGATACAAATGCATGTATGATAGGATCTGATGTAAGTCTTGCTGAGTACCTTTGTACTCATGTTGCTTTATTTATGTTATTGCAGCGGAGACTTCGGTCTTACTAGTGTTCTCGTGGACTTCGACTAGTAGCTAGTACCTCAGCTACGATCTTGATCGGATGTTGTAGATAGTCAGGCTTCCAGCCTTTTTCATTTATAGATGTCTGTACCCAGACATGTAATGCTTCCGCTTGTTGCTTGTATGCTCTGTATGACGGGTCTTGTGACCCCTGTTTGCAATAATTGCTATGACGGCTCTTCTGAGCCTTTATCTATATAATTGTTGAGTTATGCTGTGATGCCATGTTGTACAGCACATACTTGCATGTTATGCGTACGTGTAATGTGTAGTGCTATGTGTGGGATCTGACTATCTAGTTGTTTATCTTTAGTAGCCTCTCTTACCGGGAAATGTCTCCTAGTGTTACCGCTGAGCCATGGTAGCTTGCTACTGCTCTGGAACACTTAGGCTGGCCGGCATGTGTCCTTCTTCGTTCCTGTGTCTGTCCCTTCGGGGAAATGTCACGCTTTGAGTACCGGAGTCCTGTTAGCCCGCTACAGCCCGGTTTACCGGAGTCCTGCTAGCCCAGTGCTACAGCCCGGACCCACTTGCTGATGACCGACACGTTCGAAGCTGGGTCATGGATGCCTGTCCCTGTAAGTCTGTGCCACTTTGGGTTTATGACTAGTCATGTCAGCCCGGGCTCCTTTTCATATGGATGCTAGCGACACTATCATATACGTGAGCCAAAAGGCGCAAACGGTCCCGGGAAAAGGTAAGACGACACTCGTGGGGATGCCGTGCGTGAGGCCGCAAAGTGATATGATGTGTTACCGGCTAGATCGATGTGACATCGAGTCGGGGTCCTGACAGCGTTGGTATCAGAGCCTGACTGCCTGTAGGATTACCAAGCCATTCTGGTCGAAGTTGAGTCTAGAAATTCTTTAGTTATGTAAGGGAATTGATTGTGGGAAGGAACGTAAGGCTCTTTTTACTCCTTTACCTCATGACCTTCTGATCTGAGTCGTCCTATCTTTCCTACGGGGTTAAGGAACTAGGCTTTCTCTTCCGTCTATCAGGATCACGTGTTACTACTCCGTAGTCCCATAGGACTGGTTGATCAGAGTCATACCCCAGTTTTAAGTATTTCCGGTGTAGTCTGTTTAGTACTATCCCAAAACCTTGAGTGGTGATGATGAGTATGTTACCACCCCATTTTTTAGTAGGATGTCTCATTCTGAGCATTTTACTGCCGTTATGCTGCCGGATTTTCTCTAAGAGTTCGAGAGATACTAATTCCTTGTCCTACATTCTACAGTCGATAGTTGATGCTGATTCCGTCCTTGGTTTCGTTTCACCAGGATGTCATCAAGTTCTGTTGTTCGTAGCCAGAACCATGGAGATGGTAGGGATGAGGATCCTCCCGACCAGCCTTCGTTGACAGAGTTCATGCTAGAGATGGAGAGAAACAAGCGTGAGTCTAACCGCTTGCTGGCACGTATCGAGGAGAATACCGCACATCAGCTCAAGGGATCTGTGACCATTCATGACTTTATCCGCTTGCACCCACCTACCTTTCATCATTCCATCGAGCCACTCGATGCAGATGACTGGCTCCGTAGCATCACCCATAAGCTGTGTTCCGCGAACGTAGCTGAAGATGACAAGGTCACTTATGCCACATATCACCTAGAAGGTCCTGCTAGTCTTTGGTGGCAGAACTATGAGGCTATGCTTCCAGTTGACCAGATTCCTACCTGGAAGGATTTCACTGAGGCTTTTCGTGAGCATCACATTCCCCAGGCCCTCATTGATCGCAAGAGAGAAGAGTTCTGTAGTTTCACCCAGAGTAAGATGGCTGTTGATGCTTATAGCAGAGAATTCGAGAACCTTGCCCGCTATGCCACAGAAGAAGTGTCCACGGACGCCAAGAAGCAAGCTAGGTTCCGGAAGGGTCTCAACCCCAAGTTGCGTCGTGATCTCCACCTGCATCATTGTGATACGTTCCAAGCCCTTGTGAACAAGGCCATCAATGCAGAGACAGCTCAACTCACTTACGAGGAGTCTCGTAAGCACACCCGTGATTTGGGATCTTCCTCCGGTTCTAGTTCTCAGAAGCGCCGGATTTGGGTTCCAAACTCCGCTCTTCCTTCCGGATATGCACCGAGGCCATCCTATGTGGTGCCTTCTCCAGCTCAGTCGTATGTTCCACCCGGGCCTACTGGTAGACCGTTTGTCAGTGCGGGTCCCCGTCCAACCTCAGGGACTTGCTTCACATGCGGGAAGCCAGGACACTATGCACGTGATTGCTCTCAGACTAGTTATGCTCCACCCCCGCCCGAGAAGACTGTTGGCTGTATTAAGCCATCACGCAAGATGATCAGTGTCAAGTCAGCCCCCACTGAACGTGGACGTGTGCACCACGTCTCAGCTAAAGACGCTCATGATGATCCAGATGTCGTTCTTAGCACACTCCTTGTCAATTGTCACCCAACATCAGTTCTATTCGATACTGGGGCATCTCACTCCTTCATTTCTGAAGGTTATGCTCGTTTCCACGACATGTCATTTTGTGATATGCCAACTTCGCTTGAAATCCAAACCCCAGGGTCTAGATGGCAGACCACCAGAATCAGCCATAGTAATGAAATCCTTGTTGATAGACTTGTATTCCTTGCATCACTTGTAGCCCTCAAATCTTCAGATATTAACATCATCTTGGGTATGGACTGGATGACAGCTCATCATGCCAAGATTGATTGTTACACAAGATCTGTTCAGCTTACACACCCATCTGGCAAGATAGTCACCGTCTCCACTAGAGTTGCAAAGCGTCAACTCTATTCTCTTAATGCCAGCCCTCTTCCAGACCTTGAAGATATCCCGGTAGTCCGTGACTTTCCGGATGTCTTTCCAGAGGAACTGCCAGGTGTTCCACCTGACAGAGATGTAGAGTTCGTCATAGACCTTATCCCAGGAACAGCTCCAATCTCCCGGAGACCTTACAAGATGGCACCCCTAGAACTAGCCGAGCTTAAGAAACAACTCGATGAGTCCTTGCAAAAGGGTTTCATCCGTCCTAGTTCTTCTCCTTGGGCTTGCCCCGTCCTCTTCGTCAAGAAGAAAGACGGTACGGACCAGATGGTTGTAGATTATCGTCCCGTTAATTTGGTCACGATAAAGAACAAGTATCCGCTTCCCAGGATCAACGATCTGTATGATCAGCTCGCTGGATCCTCAGTCTTCTCCAAGATGGATTTAAGGTTAGGCTACCATCAAATCAAGATCAGAAATGGGGACATTCCCAAGACAGCTTTTGTTACTCGTTATGGTCAGTACGAGTACACCGTCATGTCCTTTGGTCTAACCAATGCCCCAGCTACATTCTCCCGCTTGATGAACTCGATCTTCATGGAGTACTTAGATAAGTTCGTCGTGGTTTACCTCGATGATATTCTTATTTACTCGAAGAACGAGGAAGAGCATGCCGAACATCTTAGACTTGTTTTAGAAAAACTCAGAGAGCACCGCCTTTATGCCAAGTTCTCCAAGTGTGAATTTTGGTTGCCAGAAGTGACCTACCTAGGCCACGTAATCTCTGGTAAGGGCATTGCTGTCAATCCCGAGAGAGTTCAAGCCGTTCTCGATTGGACTCCACCTGAGACCGTGAAACAAGTTAGGAGTTTCCTTGGTCTAGCCAGCTATTGTCGCCGCTTTGTTGAAAACTTCTCCAAAGTAGCCAAACCCCTCACGGAACTTCTCAAGAAAGATAAAAAGTTCGAGTGGTCCCCACAGTGTGAGTACAGTTTTCAGGAACTGAAAAGGCGCCTGACTTCTGCTCCCATACTTGTGCCACCGGATTTCACTAAAGACTTTATTATCTACTGCGACGCCTCACGACAGGGACTAGGTTGCATTCTTATGCAGGATCGTCATGTGATTGCCTATGCATCTCGACAGTTGCATCCACATGAGGAGAATTATCCTACACATGATCTAGAGCTTGCAGCCGTAGTCTATGCACTCAAGACCTGGCGACATTACCTACTTGGTAAACGTTGCGAGATCTACACCGATCACCAGAGTCTCAAGTATATCTTCACCCAACCGGATCTGAACCTTAGGCAAAGACGTTGGTTGGAGTTGATCACAGATTATGATCTAGGGATTACCTACACCCCAGGCAAAGCCAATGTCATGGCTGATGCTCTAAGCCGTAAATCCTATTGCAACAATCTCATGTTGCAGCAAGGCCAACCACTTCTCCATGAGGAATTCTGTAAGCTTAACCTTCACATAGCTCCTCGCGGATTCCTTTCTACCCTGGTGGCGAAACCTGATCTTGAAGATCGGATTATCGCTGCTCAAAAGCAAGACACAGGAATTTCTCGGATCAAGAGAAACATTAAGAAGGGAGTTGGTGGATGTTTCTCTATGGATGATCGTGGTGTTGTTTTCTTTGAGAATCGTTTGGTGGTTCCCAAGAATCAACATCTGTGACAATTGATCCTTAAGGAGGCGCATGAATCTCCTCTCACGATTCATCCCGGTAGTACTAAGATGTATCAGGATCTACGCCAGAGGTTCTGGTGGACTAGGATGAAGAGAGAAATCGCTGAGTTCATTGCTAAATGTGACATTTGTCGTCGCGTTAAGGCAGAGCATCAAAGACCTGCTGGCACCCTTCAACCTTTGGCTATTCCTGAATGGAAATGGGATAAAGTTGGTATGGACTTCATCACCGGCTTTCCCAGGACCAAGAGAGGGAATAATGCTATCTTCGTAGTCATTGATCGTCTCTCCAAAGTGGCTCACTTCCTTCCTGTTCGAGAGAGTATCACTGCTAGTCAGCTTGCTGACTTATACATTTCTCGAATAGTATCACTTCATGGTGTT
The DNA here is from genome assembly GCF_018294505.1 of Triticum aestivum. NCBI lineage: Eukaryota > Viridiplantae > Streptophyta > Magnoliopsida > Poales > Poaceae > Triticum > Triticum aestivum. Next base: position 87,054,039 of record NC_057794.1, on the reverse strand, counting down.
CCACTAGAGATTAATTCAGACCGTGGCAGTCTTTTCACTTCTCATTTCTGGGAGAGTTTCCAAACTGCCATGGGAACCCATCTTTCTTTCAGTACCGCTTTCCACCCTCAGTCGAGTGGCCAGGTGGAACGGGTCAATCAAATTCTCGAAGACATGCTCAGAGCTTGCGTTATCTCATTCGGTATGGATTGGGAGAAATGTCTTCCTTTCGCCGAGTTTGCTTATAACAATAGCTACCAATCCAGCCTCAAGCAAGCTCCTTTTGAGGTTCTCTATGGACGAAGATGTCGAACACCTTTGAACTGGTCAGAAACCGGTGAAAGACAATTCTTTGGACCGGATATGATCCAGGAGGCAGAAGAGCAAGTTCGCATCATTCGTGAGAATTTGAAAACAACCCAGTCTCGTCAGAAAAGTCAGTACGATCGTCATCATAAGGATATGACTTATGAAATTGGCGACCAAGCTTACCTTCGGGTTACTCCTTTAAAGGGTACCCATCGTTTCGGTATCAAGGGCAAGTTGGCTCCTCGTTACATTGGTCCTTTTCGCATTCTCGCTAAACTAGGAGAGGTTGCCTACCAATTGGAACTACCCCCACATCTTTCTCGAGTTCATGATGTCTTCCACGTCTCTCAACTCAGGCGTTGCTTCTCGGATCCTATCCGCGGAGTGGACCACGAAACGCTTGATCTCCAAGATAACCTCACATACCGAGAGTACCCGGTTCGCATTCTTGATCAAGCAGAGCGTGTTACTCGACGTCAGAACATCAAGTTTCTCAAAGTTCAGTGGTCTCATCATTCCGAGAGAGAGGCTACTTGGGAGCGAGAAGATCGTCTTCGACTGGAGTACCCCGCTTTCTTTCCGTCGACCCCTGAATCTCGAGACGAGATTCTTTCAAGTGGGGGCGAGTTGTCACATCCCTAGTCTGGTATGACCTAGGCTAGCTAGCTATTTGTGCATCATATTTAAATTTCATTTAAATTTGAAATGAGGATTGGTGGAACCCTCAGAATCATTTTTGAAAATGACCCAAATAAAAATTTCTCCAAAAGGGTCCAAGAAAATGCTCATGTTGCCCTCTGAAAATATTGGACAGAGATAAAAATCAAAACAATATTTTTAGGAGCTCATGGACATTTATTTTGGCCATTTGGATTAATTCGATAAATATTTGCATTGGAAATATATTTCTATATATATGAAATATGGCCCAAAAATTATGCCATTTATAAAAGAGCTCTGGAATAATATATCCAGCTCCTGCAAAAAAATTGGCATAATAAAATTAAATGATTTAATATATTTATTAAATCAAACAAATGTCAGAAAATTAAAAAAGAAAACAGAAATAAAAGGAAGGAGGGACTTACCTGGGCCTCCCCTCCCCTGTGCGGCCCAGCTGGCCGGCCCAGCCGACTGGCTAGCGCCAGTCGTCCCCCTCCTCGCGCCAGGAGGCCAGGGGCGTGTGGCCGGCGCGTGCGCACCGTCGTGCCGCCACGGCACCTGCCTGCCTGTCCTCCCCCTCGACGCCTGGACGTCCGGAACATCGCCACGCAGCCGCCCCGGTCCTTTTCCCCTCCCTCTCGCTCTCCCTCCTCCCTGGTTCTCTCTTCCCCGAGCGCACCCGAGCGCAGCCGTCGCCATCGCTCGCCGTTGCCGTGGACACCGGCCTCCCCTCGCCTCCCTGACATGCTTCCGAGCTCCGCCACAACCCCCTCCACCTCCTCGTCGAGCCACGAACCTCCGGACGCCCTGTGTAGCCGCCATCGCCACCGTCTTCCTCCTCGGGCTCCGCCGTCCGCCGACGTCGATTCGCCGTCACCAGGTCCTCCCCGACCCCGCTGTGCTGCTCTGCGTGATCGCGGTGAGCTCCTCCACCGTTCCCCTCTCTTCTCCCTCCCGTTCCCGTGCCGTAGCGCCGCTTCCCACCACGGCCGAAGCCTCCCGCCGCCGTCCTTGTCGCCGTCGTCGTCTCGGCCCGCCTCCGCCCAAACCAAGCCTCCCTTCGCGCTCCTGGTGCCACGAGGGTGCCGCCGAGCCCCTCAGGTGGCCTCCCCGTGCCCCGCAGCCCGATCCCGCTCGCAACCGAACTCCGGCCGCCGCCCGGAGCTTCGCTCCGGCGAGCTCCGGCCTCCCCCGCTGCTTCCACCTACCCTACCAGATGCGCGAGAGCCCGGGCTACGCCCCGGTGCTCTCAGACGCCGTCCCCGTGGCCTGTGGCGCGGACTCCGCCGCGTCCAGAGGTCGCCGGCGACGAGCCCCCGTCGCCTGAGCCCTGCCAGGTGGGGCCGGCCCGTCAGGTGATTAGCTTAGTGCTAATCACCGTTAACTAACCCCCCCTGACGCTGACCAGTGGGCCCGACCCCCCCTAACCTTTTAATTAACCCTGTTAACCCCAGTGTCACTGACGTGTGGGTCCCACACGTCAGGTTTGACCTGGACAGCCGCGTTGACCGCTGATGCAATGATGACGTCATGCTGACGCAATTATACATTTTCTGGAATTAAAATAATTCAGAAAATCCAGAAATTGCTTTAAACTTCAAAAATTCATATCAATTCAACCGTAGCTCAGATTTAAATAAATTATATATGAAAAATTATCAGAAAAATGCAACCTTTCCATCTGTACTAGTTTCATGCATGAAAAACCAACTTATACATGCTGAATATGGGAAAACACATTATGGCATATATAAGAGACCTAATTTAGAAATGCATTTGAACCTTTGGTTCAAATGGACTTTAAGCTAATTGAACACTAGTTGCATTAGCTCAACAGCATCACATCTACATGCCATGTTCATGCATCATATTGTTGCATATGATTGTGTATTGATTGCCGGCACCGTTCCTTCTCGATAGGTCCTGCTCCGGAGACGTTCCAGAGTACCTGTCTGTGAAGCAGTGCCTCCCTTGTTGATTTACCAGGCAAGCAACCCCCCTTGTTCATTTCGATAAAACCCTACTCTCTCGCTCCTGCTCTCAGTTATTGCATTAGGACAACAACGATTCATCTGCTACTTTGTGCTGCGGTAGCTGAACCCATTCCTCTGCATGACCTGTCATTGCCACAGTAAATAGTTGAAACCCACTAGCATGTGTAGGAGTTGATTGAAGCCACTGATGTGTTCCTACCATGCTATGCCTGCTATTGCTTAGAGTTGTGTCAGGTCTGATTCATTGGGAATGAATTGGAGTGTCACGATATGTTCTGATGCTGAGAGTGAAGTGTGTGAACACGATTTGGTAAAGGTAGCGGTGAGAGGCCATGTAGGAGTACATGGTGGGTTGTCTCACTGGAACCGTCCTTAAGCACTGAGTTCTGTGTATGTTGTCCAATGACTCGATACTACCACACATTGGGTTCCGGTAACTCGACCCCTCTCGACTTATTAACCAACTTGATCTCTGTCCAGGAGTCGCAACTAGTTTCTGGTGTTTGTAGGTAGTGCTATTTTTCTACCAAGTGGCACCCGGCAGGGTGGGCTTGGGACAGACTAGGCACACGTGGCCCGGTGTACCGAGTGGCACCCGGTTGGTGGGCTCGGGAACCCTGTACACATCGTTTGGGGCCGTAAGCGACACCCCGGCCAGATCTCCTTGCGGATGGAACCCGAATAGGCGATAAACCTGGACTAGAGTCTTGTGTGGTTAGTCAGGTCGTGGCCGACACCCTCGCCAGGCTTCCGCTTGAAGGTTGCCGAGATACATGACGTGTACATGGCGGTAAGTGGCGAGAGCGTGTGTGAAGAAGTACACCCCTGCAGGGTTAACATGATCTATTCGAATAGCCGGGTCCGCGGTTATGGACTTCTTGGATGCTTACATGGTACATAGACAACTTGAAGTGGATACTATAAAATGCTCAAGACAAGTGTGAGTGCTATGGATGGCCTTCTCGTAGGGAGACGGGGATGAATCCATAGTAGTGTATTGTGTGGTGATTAGTGGACTCGTGTACGTTGTTTCACCTCCAGAGTTTCTGGTAGTCGTAGAATAGGATAGCCACAGAGTCAAAGCTGGCTTGCTGCAACTAAACCCCACATTACCTCTTGATACAGATGCATGTAAGATAGGATCTGATGTAAGTCTTGCTGAGTACCTTTGTACTCATGTTGCTTTATTTATGTTTTTGCAGCGGAGACTTCGGTCTTACTAGTGTTCTCATGGACTTCGACTAGTAGCTAGTACCTCAGCTACGATCTTGATCGGATGTTGTAGATAGTCAGGCTCTTCAGCCTTTTCATTTATAGATGTCTGTACCCAGACATGTAATGCTTCCGCTTGTTGCTTGTATGCTCTGTATGACGGGTCTTGTGACCCCTGTTTGCAATAATTGCTATGGCGGCTCTTCTGAGCCTTTATCTATATAATTGTTGAGTTATGCTGTGATGCCATGTTGTACAGCACATACTTGCATGTTATGCGTACGTGTAATGTGTAGTGCTATGTGTGGGATCTGACTATCTAGTTGTTTATCTTTAGTAGCCTCTCTTACCGGGAAATGTCTCCTAGTGTTACCGCTGAGCCATGGTAGCTTGCTACTGCTCTGGAACACTTAGGCTGGCCGGCATGTGTCCTTCTTCGTTCCTGTGTCTGTCCCTTCGGGGAAATGTCACGCTTTGAGTACCGGAGTCCTGTTAGCCCGCTACAGCCCGGTTTACCGGAGTCCTGCTAGCCCAGTGCTACAGCCTGGACCCACTTGCTGATGACCGACACGTTCGAAGCTGGGTCATGGATGCCTGTCCCTGTAAGTCTGTGCCACTTTGGGTTTACGACTAGTCATGTCAGCCCGGGCTCCTTTTCATATGGATGCTAGCGACACTATCATATACGTGAGCCAAAAGGCGCAAACGGTCCCGGGAAAAGGTAAGACGACACCCGTGGGGATGCCGTGCGTGAGGCCGCAAAGTGATATGATGTGTTACCGGCTAGATCGATGTGACATCGAGTCGGGGTCCTGACAGTGACGTTTGGTACACCCAAAGCATTCCTACGGTATCCGGGAGTTTCACAATCTCATGGTCTAAGGAAATGATAGTTGACATTAGAAAAAGCTTTAGCATACGAACTACACGATCTTGCGCTAGGCTTTAGGATCGGGTCTTGTCCATCACATCATTCTCCTAATGATGTGATCCCGTTATCAACGACATCCAATGTCCATGGTCAGGAAACCGTAACCATCTATTGATCAACGAGCTAGTCAACTAGAGGCTCACTAGGGACATGGTGTTGTCTATGTATCCACACATGTATCTGAGTTTCCTATCAATACAATTATAGCATGGATAATAAAAGATTATCATGAACAAGGAAATATAATAATAACCAATTCATTATTGCCTCTAGGGCATATTTCCAACACCCACTCGGGGGCTTAGCTGCAGTCCAGCACTCGCCTAAGTTCTCTCACTCGGAGGCTTAGCTGCAGTCCAATACTCGCCTAAGTTCGAAAAAATCCTACCGAGTGGAGAGCAGTCCTCCCACTCGGGGGCTTAGCTGCAGTCCAGTACTCGCCTAAGTTCGAAACATACCCCATCCGCAAGGACGACGAGGTGCAGGTCGACTGCAACCTTATCATTTGGAGCTACGGCACAAGTACAACGTACGCTCCATCCCTATCCGCAAGGACGACAAGGTGCAGGTCGATTGCAACCTTCTCCTTCGGAGCTACAGCACAAGTACAACGTACGCTCCGTCCCTATCCGCAAGGACGACAATTTGCAGGTCGACTGCAACCTTCTCCTTCGGAGCTATGGCACAAGTACAACGTACGCTTCGCCTCTATCTGCAAGGACGATGAGGTGCAGGTCGACTGCAACCTTCTCCTTTAGAGCTACGGTACAAGTAACACATGCGCTCCATCCTTATCCGCAAGGACGACGAGGTGCAGGTCGACTGCAACCTTTTCCTTCGGAGCTACGACACAAGTACAACATGCGCTCCATCCCTATCCGCAAGGACGACGAAGCGCAGGTCGATTGGAGCCACCACTTCAGAGCTGCATCTCCAGCGCAAAGACTATTCCGAGCAATGAACAAAGTCCATTCGATGGCAAAACACAAGCACATTCAGAGATAAACCAAATTCAGATAAATCTTAAAGTCCCAAGCAGCAAATCAAAAGTATTCGGGCATCAAGCCCGAAGGAGTTTAACGGTTACAGCAATCACTCGGCATTCCGATGCAAATTTAAAGCAGATTCAAGTCTCATAAGTTTGTTCACTCGGCAAGAGGAGGGCTGGCAGGCTCCACGAATGAGTCCAGGTCGATCCCATCAGCGATCCGAGTAGCGACAGCAATGAAAGTCTCCATGAAGGACTGGAAGTCATGCTTTCTGGTGTTAGCGAGTTTGATCGCAGCCAGCTTGTCTTCACGAGCCTCCTTGCAATGGACTCGCACCAAGGACAGCGCAACGTCAGCACCACACCGGGTGGAGGACTTCTTCCATTCTTGCACTCGGTCAGGGATCTCGTTCAGTCAAGCCATCAGGGATTCCAGGTCATTTTGAAGCGTCGCCCTCGGCCAAAGGATGAGTCGATTCGGGAGACTACCTCCTTCAGGCGCACGAGGTAGCTTGTGGCGCTGGCGATACGGGACTCCAGTCGGAGCATGTTCATTGCAGTTTTGTCGCAAACTGGAGAAGTGATAGGGTCCAGACCCGTCTCGACCTTTCCAGTTTCCTCGTCGAAGTCTTGGCAGAATTCTGCAGCCAAAAATTAGTGAGTCGACCGAGCAAGATCCGATGGCAAGCATCAACACAGTCGGTTTAAAAGAAATACCTTCCAGTGTGAGATAGAGCTTCTTGGCAAGAGTCCTCAGATAAGCTTCCGTGTCATTCCTCTTGCAGATCGCAGACTCCAGCTTTTCATTCATGGCAACCTTGTCCTTCTTCAGACTAGTCACTTCACGTTTAGCTTCATTGAGGCAAGATTTCAGTTTGTTCACCTCCCCCAGTGTTCCGACTGAAGCAAGCTTCTGGTCTGCGAGAGCAGTTTTATCTTGGGCTGCTTTTTGCACGGCGGCGAGGTCCGAGTCCTTCTTCTCCAGAGCCAACTTCATTTTCTCTAAAAAAGAAGCAATCAAATCAAACAAGAGATCAAAGAAATATATTGAAAGTCAGTCGACAGCCAGTTACCTTCCATACCAGCAGCTTCGTCTTGAACTTTCTTCAGATTCTGCTGGGCCAATTCCAAGTTGAGGTTGAGTTACCTCTGCTTCTCCTCAAGTTCAGCAAACTTGGAAATAAGAGTACAAGACTTCTGCAGAAGGCAAAAGACGGGCCAGTCGATAAGATCAAAGGTTGTTTACTTCCGAGTGAATAAAACCTAAAGAAGTTCGCTTAGACCCCAGCCGACTGCACATAGTCGACTGCGGTCTCGGGGGCTACACCCAGCGGGTGCACTTGGCGTGCCCTCGCTGATTAAGACCCAACTCGACTGGTCCGCCCGGACCAAGTCAAAAAAGGTTGTTCAGACCACAGTTGACTGCCAGCAGTCGACTGCAGTCTCGAGGACTACACCCAGTGGGTGCACTTGGCATGCCCCACCGGTTCAGATCCTACTCAACCGGTCCGCCTGAGTTGAGTGTAAGAAAAGAAAAACAAAGGAAGGTAGAACTCAGACCCCAGTCGACTGCTGGCAGTCGACCGCGGTCTCAGGGACTACACCCAGTGGGTGCACTTAGTGTGCCCCCACCGGTTCAGATCCCACTCGCCCAGACCGAGTGGAAGAACACAACGTCCAAAGACAACAAAACACCCAGTGGGTGCTCTGATCCGACGCAAACAACAGGAGATTGTGTAGAAGAAATTTTTTTGGGTAGCATATCCTCATAGAACAAGAGTAGTTGGAAAGTCTACTCACCTGGACATTGGCCCGAAGAGCAGCGATGGCGTTGTAGGCAGCCTGGCTATTCTCATGCACCGTCTTCACCCGCTCCATCATTACGTCAGCCTGTCGGATGGCTTCCGCAGCTGCTTTCGACTGGTTGTCCGACACGGGGTAGCTGGTGAAAAAGAGAGCAGACGACCCAGGTGTGGCAGCTTGGAGCTCCATGGCGTGGAGTTGGATGACTGAAGGAATCACAGGTGCAGTCGACAGTGCGGGGTGCTCACTCGACAGGGGTGCAACGAAGGTTACAGAGGCCCTGCCCGCGTCTTCAGGCTGACGGACGGGTGGTGTTGTTGTTGGCCCTTGCCGAGACATCTTGCCAGCTACTACCTTCTTGCTCTTCCTGGGCTTAGGAGCCACATCTTCATCGTCATCTGGAAGATCGATGACGTTGGGTGGAGCTGCAAGACAGATCATTCGACCCCAAGTGAACCACTAGAATGCAATCAACCAAGGAATCAAGAACAAGATCATAAGAGTTTCTACCTGGGTTAGAGGTAACCGCGTCTTCCATCTCCTCGTCTCAGTATGGGAGAGAGGAAGTTCCTGACATAGCAGCACTGCAAAGACCCACATCCAGTCGGTTACGTCCTGTTACTCGAATCGACGAAAAGAACAAGTCAGATGATTACCCGGAGATAGTAGGGACGGTCACTTTGATCCTGGGCAAAGCCTTTGGCAGTTTGGAGGAGGTGGCTTTCGGTGCTTTTGGCGCTGGAGGCGGCACAACTTTGGGCTGCTTCGAAGCCTTCTCAGTCGGTGTTGGGAAGACGTCCTCGGACGCTTTGAAGACTGCCCAATCGGCACGGCCACCAGGCCCGGAGCGCTCGCCGGGTCATGAGCGTGTTTGGATCTCCTCTCCCTGCGAGGAGGCGAGTCGACCTCTTCATCATCAGTCGATTCGTCGCTCTCCTCGTTCTCCTCGGCATTCGAGTACCCTTCGCCACTCTCGCGCCCGCTCGCTCCTTCCTCGGCGTCTTGCTCCTGCACTCCGTTGGGCATTGAGTACATGTCGATGAAGGCCTGAAAAGACAACGATCAAAGGAAATTCAGTCGACCATCAACAATATGTCACACAGTGAATCGGAAAGATACTTGATAGAACAGAATCATACCTGCTCCGGCTGACGCGGGTGGTCGAATGGAATCACCCTCCTAGACCCCCGAGGGTTGTCTTTGTTGCTGGTGATCCCCATCAGCCACTTCTCCAAGGTGTCCTCGCTGACGTCCTCTGGGTGGATCCGAGTGGAATCCTCGAGCCCAGAGTACATCCACATCGGATGATCGCGTGCCTGAAGCGGTTGGATGCGTCGACCGAGAAAGACCTCCAGCAGGTCCATCCCAGTCACCCCGTCGCGGACGAGTTGGACGACCCACTCGACCAGCACCTTGACCCACACCTTCTCTTCTGGAACCACCTTCAAGGGGGCGGGCTTCTCCACTTGATCCAAAGAAAAGGGAGGAAGTCCAGTCGACTGACCCGGGGTCGGGTGGTCCTTGCAGTAAAACCAAGTCGACTGCCAGCCCCGGACCGAGTCGGGAAGGATCATTGCTAGGAAGGTGCTCTTGCTCCTCATCTGGATCCCCAGGCCCCCGCACATCTGGATCACTTGCGTCCTCTCATCACTCGGATTGGCCTTTTTGACCGACTAGGAGCGGCAGGTGAAGATGTGTTTGAAAAGACCCCAGTGCGGTCGACAGCCCAAGAATTTTTCACACATCGACACGAAAGCAGCCAGATAGACTATGGTGTTTGGAGTGAAATGGTGGAGCTGAGCCCCAAAGAAGTTCAAAAAGTCCTGGAAGAAAGGATGGAGAGGCAGTGAGAATCCGTGATCTACGTGGGTGGCGAGGAGAACGCACTCACCCTCCCTTGGCTGCGGCTCGGTCTCGTTCCCCGGGAGCCATGCCGACTTGTGGGGGATTAGTCCCCCTCCACCAGGTCGTTGAGGTCGTCCTGGCTGATCGTCGAGCGGATCCAGTCGCCCTGGATCCAGCCCGGCGGCAGGCCGGATCTCGACGAGGATCTGCCCCGGCTGGTCCGCTTGCCCTTCGCCCTCGTGGTCGCCTTCTTCGCGCGCTCCAGCGCCACCGTCTTCTCTTTCCCCATGGCAACGGATCAAGCTCGAGCGAGGGTCCGGCGACAAGAGCTGAAGCGAGCGTGGCGGACAAGTCGGAGGAAGAAGAAAAGTGAATGGGAGCGCACGGGGCAAAGGCCTGGTCCGGTGCCTTTTATAAGGTCATTCACCGAGTGACTGGCTGGTGGACCCAAACAATCTAAATAAATCCCGCAACAGTCGCACGCGCAGTACGTGGCGAAAAAGGTGGCACGGAGATCGATGAGACTTGCCTAATCCGTCTTGATTACCACGATCTCGCCCGTCTAGCGCGCTTCCCAAAATTCAAATCCCGTGAAATCTGCGGAGAGCAGAGCAACTTGCCAGACTGAAGACAAACACCCTCTACATTATCATTCGGAATTATACCATGAAAATTCACTCGACAAAAACCAAGAATGGACCAAGGCGACTGAAAAAGGAGTCGACGTCGTCTCCTCAATCCATTGTTCCAGAGCAAGATATACTCATAGCACAAAGAATGAGTCGAAAGTGTTCCCAACTCCTTCCTCACTCAAACCCTGATCCATTCGGGGGCTAATGATGAAGCTATGTACCTAGGGTAGGGTCATGGATCTGTCCAACATACCCTCCCCAAGGACATCTCTACAAAGAATCAAAAGCAGTCGAAGAGAAACCATCATCCACTCAACCATGAAGATGTGTTCACTCGACCACCTTGAAGACACTTGTGTTGGAAATATGCCCTAGAGGCAATAATAAATTAGTTATTATTATATTTCCTTGTTCATGATAATCGTTTATTATCCATGCTAGAATTGTATTGATAGGAAACTCAGATACATGTGTGGATACATAGACAACACCATGTCCCTAGTAGGCCTCTAGTTGACTAGCTCGTTGATCAATAGATGGTTACGGTTTCATGACCATGGACATTGGATGTCGTTGATGACGGGATCACATCATTAGGAGAATGATGTGATGGACAGGACCCAATCCTAAGCCTAGCACAAGATCGTGTAGTTCGTATGCTAAAGCTTTTCTAATGTCAAGTATCATTTCCTTAGACCACGAGATTGTGCAACTCCCGGATACCGTAGGAATGCTTTGGGTGTACCAAACGTCACAACATAACTGGGTGGCTATAAAGGTGCACTGCGGGTATCTCCGAAAGTGTCTGTTGGGTTGGCACGAATCGAGACTGGGATTTTTCACTCCGTGTAACGGAGAGGTATCTCTGGACCCACTCGGTAGGATATCATCATAATGTGCACAATGTGACCAAGGAGTTGATCACGGGATGATGTATTATAGAACGAGTAAAGAGACTTGCCGGTAACGAGATTGAATGAGGTATCGGGATACCGACGATCGAATCTTGGGCAAGTATCGTACCGATAGACAAAGGGAATTGTATACAGGATTGATTGAATCCTTGACATCATGGTTCATTCGATGAGATCATCGTGGAACATGTGGGAGCCAACATGGGTATCCAGATCCCGCTGTTGGTTATTGGCCGAAGAGTTGTCTCGGTCATGTCTACATGGTTCCCGAACCCGTAGGGTCTACACACTTAAGGTTCGATGATGCCAGGGTTATAGGGAAAGTATGTACGTGGTTACCGAATGTTGTTCGGAGTCCCGGATGAGATCCCGGACGTCACGAGGAGTTCCGGAATGGTCCGGAGGTAAAGATTTATATATGGGAAGTCCCGTTTTGGTCACCGGAAAAGTTTCGGGTGCTATTGGTAACGTACCGGGACCACCGGGAGGGTCCCGAGGGTCCACCAGGTGGGGCCACCAGCCCCAGAAGGCTGCGTGGGCCAAATGTGGGAGAGGACCAGTCCCAGGTAGGCTGGTGCGCCCCCCCCACCAAGGCCCAAGGCGCAGGGAGAGTGGGAGGGGGAAACCCTAGGTCCAGATGGGCCTTAAGGCCCACCCTAGGGCGCCCCCCTCTCTCCCTCTCTCCTCTGGCCGCCACCCTAGATGGGATCTAGGGCTGCCGTGCCCCCTTGGGGAGGGAACCCTAGAGGGGGGGCAACCCCTCCCCTTCCCCTATATATACTTGAGGTATGGGGCTGCCCAACAGATGTGATTTGATCTCTCTCTTGGCGCAACCCTACCCCTCTCCCTCCTCATCTCTCGTAGTGCTTGGTGAAGCCCTGCTGGAGTACCGCGCTCCTCCACCATCACCACGCCGTTGTGCTGCTGCTGGACAGAGTCTTCCCCAACCTCTCCCTCTCTCCTTGCTGGATCAAGGCGTGGGAGACGTCACCGGGCTGTACGTGTGTTGAACGCGGAGGCGCCGTTGTTCGGCGCTTAGATCGGAATTGACCGCGATCTGAATCGCTGCGTGTACGACTCCACCAACCGCGTTCTTGTAACGCTTCCGCATTGCGATCTTCAAGGGTATGAAGATGCACTCCTCTCTCTCATTGCTAGTCTCTCCATAGATTAATCTTGGTGACACGTAATTTTTTGTTTTTGAATTATTGCTACGTTACCCAACAGTGGCATCATGAGCTAGGTCTTTGCGTAGATTCTATGCATGAGTAGAACACAAAGTAGTTGTGGGCGATGATTTGTTCAATTTGCTTGCCGTTACTAGTCTTATCTTGATTTGGCGGCATTGTGGGATGAAGCGGCCCGGACCGACCTTACACGTACACTTACGTGAGATAGGTTCCACCGACTGACATGCACTTGATGCATAAGGTTGCTGGCGGGTGTCTGTCTCTCCCACTTTAGTCAGATCGGATTCGATGAAAAGGGTCCTTATGAAGGGTAAATAGCAATTGGCATATCACCGTTATGGTTTTGCGTAAGTAAGAAACGTTCTTGCTAGAAACCCATAGCAGCCACGTAAAACATGCAACAACAATTAGAGGACGTCTAACTTGTTTTTGCAGGGTATGCTATGTGATGTGATATGGCCAAAAGGATGTGATGAATGATATATGTGATGTATGAGATTGATCATGTTCTTGTAATAGGAATCACGACTTGCATGTCGATGAGTATGACAATCGGCAGGAGCCATAGGAGTTGTCTTAATTTATTTATGACCCGCGTGCCAATGAAAACGCCATGTAATTACTTTACTTTATTGCTAACCGTTAGCCATAGTAGTAGAAGTAATAGTTGGCGAGGCAAATTCATGAAGACACGATGATGGAGATCATGATGATGGAGATCATGGTGTCATGCCGGTGACGATGGTGTTCATGCCGCGCCTCGAAGATGGAGATCAAAGGCGCAAGATGATATTGGCCATATCATGTCACTTTATGATTTGCATGTGATGTTTGTCATGTTTACATCTTATTTGCTTAGAACGACGGTAGCATAAATAAGATGATCCCTCGCAATAATTTCAAGAAAGTGTTCCCCCTAACTGTGCACCGTTGCTAAGGTCCGTTGTTCCGAAGCACCACGTGATGATCGGGTGTGATAGGTTCTAACGTTCGCATACAACAGGTGTAAGCCAGATTTACACACGCAATACACTTAGGTTAACTTGACGAGCCTAGCATGTACAGACATGGCCTCGGAACATGGAAGACCGAAAGGTCGAACATGAGTCGTATAGTGGATACGATCAATATGAAGATGTTAACCAATGATGACTAGTCCGTCTCACGTGATGATCGGACACGACCTAGTTGACTCGGATCATGTATCACTTAGATGACTAGAGGGATGTCTATCTAAGTGGGAGTTCATTGAATAATTTGATTAGATGAACTTAATTATCATGAACATAGTCAAAAGGTCTTTGCAAATTATGTCGTAGCTCATGCTTTGGTTCTACTGTTTTAGATATGTTCCTAGAGAAAATTTAGTTGAGAGTTGACAGTAGCAATTATGCGGACTGGGTCCATGAACTGAGGATTGTCCTCATTGCTGCACAGAAGGGTTATGTCCTTAATGCACCGCTCAGTGTGTTGAACCTCGAGCATCGTCTGTAGATGTTGGGAAACATCTGACATACATGTTTTGATGACTACGTGATAGTTCAGTATGTAATACTAATGGTTTAGAATTGTGGCACCAAAGACGTTTTTGAAACATCACAGAACATATGAGATGTTCCAAAGACTGAAATTGGAATTTCAGACTAGTGCCCACGTCAAGAGGTATGATACCTCTGACAAGTTTCTTAAGCCTGCAAACTAAGGGAGAAAAACTCAATCGTTGAGCATGTGCTCAGATTGTCTGAGTACTGCAATCGCTTGAATCGAGTGGGAGTTAATCTTCCAGATGAGATAGTGATGGTTCTCCATAGTCGCTCCCACCAAGCTATTGGAGCTTCGTGATGAACTATAACATATCAGGGATAGACATGATGATCCTTGAGCAAGTCGCGATGTTTGACACCGCGAAAGTAGAAATCAAGTAGGAGCATCAATTGTTGATGGTTAAACCACTAGTTTCAAGAAGGGCAAGGGAAAGAAGGGATACTTCATGAGACGGCAAATCAGTTGCTGCTCTAGTGAAGAAACCCAAGGTTGAACCAAACCCGAGACTAAGTGCTTCTATAATGAGGGGAATGGTCACTGAAGCAAAACTACCCTAGATACTTGGTAGATGAGAAGGCTGGCAAGGTCGACAGAAGTATTTTGGATATACGTCATATTATTGTGTACTTTACTAGTACTCCTAGTAGCACCAGGGTAATAAATACCGGTTCGGTTGCTAAGCGTTAGTAACTCAAAATAAAAGGCTGCGGAGACTAGCTAAAGGTGAGATGACGATATGTGTTGGAAGTGTTTCCAAGGTTGATGTGATCAAACTTCGCACGCTCCCTCTACCATGGGATTGGTGTTAAACCGAAATAATTGTTATTTGGTGTTTGCGTTGAGCATAGACATGATTGGATTATGTTTATCGCCACACGGTTATTCATTTAAGGAGAATAATGGTTACTCTATTTATTTGAAATACCTTCAATGGTCTTGCACCTAAAATGAATGGTTTATTGAATCTCGATCGTAGTGATACACATGTTCATGCCAAAAGATATAAGATAGTAATGATAGTACCACATACTTGTGGCACTGCCATTTGAGTCATGTTGGTATAAAACGCATGAAGAAGCTCCATGTTGATGGATCTTTGGACTCACTCGTTTTTGAAAAGATTGAGACATGAGAACCATGTCTATCTGTAGATATGCATGAAGAAACTCCATGCAGATGGATCGTTTGGACTCACTTGATTTTGAATCACTTGAGACATGCGAATCATACCACATGGGCAAGATGACTGAAAGGCCTCATTTTCAGTAAGATGGAACAAGAAAGCAACTTGTTGGAAGTAATACATTTTGATGTGTGCAGTCCAATGAGTGCTGAGGCACGCAGTGGATATCGTTATGTTCTTACTTCACAGATGATTTGAGTAGATGCTGAGTATATTTACTTGATGAAACACAAGTCTGAATTATTGAAAGGTTTAAGTAATTTCAGAGTGAAGTTGAAGATCGTCGTGACAAGATGATAAAATGTCTATGATATGATCATAGAGATGAATATCTGAGTTACGAGTTTGGCACACAATTAAGACATTGTGGAAATTGTTTCACAACTAATACCGCGTGGACCACCATAGTGTGATGGTGTGTCCGAACATCATAACTGGACCCTATTGGATATGGTGCATACCATGATGTCTCTTATCGAATTACCACTATCGTTTATGGGTTAGGCATTAGAGACAACCGCACTCACTTTAAATAGGGCACCACACAATTCCGTTGAGATGACACCGTATGAACTATGGTTTAGAGAAACCTAAGCTGTCGTTTCTTAAAAGTTTGGGGCTGCGATGCTTATGTGAAAAAGTTTCAGGCTGATAAGCTTGAACCCAAAGCGGATAAATGCATCTTCATAGAATACCCAAAAATAGTTGGGTATACCTCCTCTTTCAGATCCGGAAGCAAAAGTGATTGTTTCTAGAAATGGGTCCTTTCTCGAGGAAAAGTTTCTCTCGAAAGAATTGAGTTGGAGGATGGTGGAGACTTGATGAGGTTATTGAACCGTCACTTCAACTAGTGTGTAGCAGGGCACAAGAAGTTGTTCCTGTGGCACCTACACCAATTGAAGTGGAAGCTTATGATAGTGATCATGAAACTTCGGATCAAGTCACTACCAAACCTCATAGGTCGACAAGGATGCATACTACTTCAGAGTGGTACGTAATCCTGTCTTGGAAGTCATGTTGCTAGACAACAATGAACCTACGAGCTATGGAGAAGCGATGGTGGGACCGGATTCCGACGAATGGCTCGAGGTCATAAAATCCGAGAGAGGATCCATGTATAAAACAAAGTATAGACTTTGAAAGAACTACTTGATGGTCGTAAGGCTGTTAGGTGCAGATGAATTTTAAAAGGAAGACAAACAATGATGGTAAGTGTCACCATTAAGAAAGCTCGACTTGTCATTAAGATGTTTCCCGACAAGTTCAAGGAGTTGACTACGATGAGACCTTCTCACTCGTAGCGATGCTAAGAGTCTGTTGGAATTATGTTAGCAGTTACTGCATTATTTATGAGATCCTACAGTAGGATGTCAAAACATTGTTTCCTCGACATTTTTCTTGAGGAAAGGTTGTATGTGATACAACCAGAAGGTTTTGTCAATCCTGAAAGATGCTGACAAGTATGCAAAGCTCCAGCAATCCTTCTAAGGACTGGAGTAAGCATCTCGGAATTGGAATGTCCGCTTTGATGAGATGATCAAAGATTTTGGGTTTATACAAAGTTTATTAGAAACTTGTATTTCCAAAGGAGTGAGTGGGAGCACTATAGAACTTTTGATGAGTATATGTTGTTAACATATTGTTGATTAAAAATGATGTAGAATTTCCGGAAAGCATACACGGTTATTTGAAAAGTGTTTTTCAATGGAAAACCTGGATTAAGCTACTTGAACATTGAGCATCAAGATCTATAAGGATAGATCAAAAATGCTTAATGGTACTTTCAAATGAATACATACTGAGACAAGATTTTGAAGGAGTTCAAAATAGATCAGCAAAGGAGTTCTTGGCTGTGTTACAAGGTGTGAGTATTGAGTAAGACTAAAGACCTGACCACAGTAGAAGAGAGAGAAAGGATGAAGGTCGTCCCCTATGCTTTAGACGTAGGCTCTAAAGTATGCAATGTTATGTACCGCACCTGAAGTGTGCTAAGCCATGAGTCAGTCAAGGGGTACAAGTGTGATCTAGGAATGGATCACAGGACAACGGTCAAGGTTATCCTTAGTAACTAGTGGACTAAGGAATTTTCTCGATTATGGAGGTGGTAAAAGAGTTCGTCGTAAAGGGTTACGTCGATGCAAACTTTGACACTAATCCGGATGACTCTGAGTAGTAAACCGGATTCGTATAGTAGAATAGTTATTTGGAATAGCTCCAAGTAGCGCGTGGTAGCTGCATCTACAAGATGACATAGAGATTTGTAAAGCACACATGGATCTGAAAGGTTCAGACTCATTGACTAATAAACCTCTCTCACAAGCAAGATATGAACAAACCCCATGGGTGTTGGATTCATTGCAATCACATAGTGATGTGAACTAGATTATTGACTCTAGTGCAAGTGGGAGACTGTTGGAAATATGCCCTAGAGGCAATAATAAATTAGTTATTATTATATTTCCTTGTTCATGATAATCGTTTATTATCCATGCTACAATTGTATTGATAGGAAACTCAGATACATGTGTGGATACATAGACAACACCATGTCCCTAGTAAGCCTCTAGTTGACTAGCTCGTTGATCAATAGATGGTTACGGTTTCCTGACCATGGACATTGGATGTCGTTGATGACGGGATCACATCATTAGGAGAATGATGTGATGGACAGGACCCAATCCTAAGCCTAGCACAAGATCATGTAATTCGTATGCTAAAGCTTTTCTAATGTCAAGTATCATTTCCTTAGACCATGAGATTGTGCAACTCCCAGATACCGTAGGAATGTTTTGGGTGTACCAAACGTCACAATGTAACTGGGTGGCTATAAAGGTGCACTGCGGGTATCTCTGAAAGTGTCTGTTGGGTTGGCACGAATCGAGACTGGGATTTGTCACTCCGTGTAACGGAGAGGTATCTCTGGGCCCACTCGGTAGGACATCATCATAATGTGCACAATGTGACCAAAGAGTTGATCACGGGATGATGTATTACGGAACGAGTAAAGAGACTTGCCGGTAACGAGATTGAACGAGGTATCGGGATACCGACGATCGAATCTCGGGCAAGTATCGTACCGATAGACAAAGGGAATTGTATACAGGATTGATTGAATCCTTGACATCGTGGTTCATCCAATGAGATCATCGTGGAACATGTGGGAGCCAACATGGGTATCCAGATCCTGTTGTTGGTTATTGGCCGGAGAGTTGTATCGGTCATGTCTACATGGTTCCTGAACCCGTAGGGTCTACACACTTAAGGTTCGATGACGCTAGGGTTATAGGGAAAGTATGTACGTGGTTACCGAATGTTGTTCGGAGTCCCGGATGAGATCCCAGACGCCACGAGGAGTTCCGGAATGGTCCGGAGGTAAAGATTTATATATGGGAAGTCCCGTTTTGGTCAGCGGAAAAGTTTCGGGTGCTATCGGTAACGTACCGGGACCACCGGGAGGGTCCCGGGGGTCCACCAGGTGGGGCCACCAGCCCCAGAAGGCTGCGTGGCCCAAGTGTGGGAGGGGACCAGCCCCAGGTAGGCTGCTGCGCCCCCCCCCACCAAGGCCCAAGGCGCAGGGAGAGTGGGAGGGGGCAAATCCTAGGTCCAGATGGGCCTTAAGGCCCACCCTAGGGCGCCCCCCTCTCTCCCTCTCCCCTCTGGCCGCCACCCTAGATGGGATCTAGGGCTGCCGCCCCCCTTGGGGAGGGAACCCTAGAGGGGGCGCAACCCCTCCCCTTCCCCTATATATACTTGAGGTATGGGGCTGCCCAACAGATGTGATTTGATCTCTCTCTTGGCGCAGCCCTACCCCTCTCCCTCCTCATTTCTCGTAGTGCTTGGCGAAGCCCTGCTGGAGTACCGCGCTCCTCCACCATCACCACGCCATTGTGCTGCTGCTGGATGGAGTCTTCCCCAACCTCTCCCTCTCTCCTTGCTGGATCAAGGCATGGGAGACGTCACCGGGCTGTACATGTGTTGAACACGGAGGCGCCGTTGTTCGGCGCTTAGATCGGAATCGACCGCGATCTGAATCGCTGCATGTACGACTCCACCAACCACATTCTTGTAACACTTCCGCATTGCGATCTTCAAGGGTATGAAGATGCACTCCTCTCTCTCGTTGCTAGTCTCTCCATAGATTGATCTTGGTGACACGTATTTTTTTTGAATTATTGCTATGTTACCCAACAACCTGACCACCAGAAGATGAGAAGCCCTTCACTCTGCAACGGTCGGGGGTTTAAACCATAGCTTTATGAGCATTTATAGCACTTTACTTCGGACGTTACCAGTAACGCTCCTCCTTTATGAACATTGAACCCTGTGTAACAGAGGGGAGCTGGGGTCCGGGCGCACTCTATATAAGCCACCCCTCCTCTGGGACAGGGGTTCACACTTTCTATAACACACACACATATATCCAGTTGACCGCCTCCGTGCTCCGAGACGTAGGGCTGTTACTTCCTCAGAGAAGGGCCTGAACTCGTAAAACTCACGTGTACAACTTCTCCATAGCTAGGATCTTGCCTCTACATTCCTACCCCCTATTCTACTGTCAGGCTTAGAACCACGACAGTAAGCACTTCTCTCATTGCAAGAAAGATCAATCTAGTAGGCCAAACCAAACTGATAATTCGAAGAGACTTGCAAAGATATTAAATTATGCATAAAAGAATTTAGAGAGGAATCAAATATTGTTCATAGATAATCTTGATCATAAACCCACAATTCATCGGATCTCGACAAACACACCGCAAAAAGAATTACATCGAATAAATCTCCAAGAGAATCGAGGAGAACTTTGTATTGAGATTCAAAGAGAGAGAAGAAGCCATCTAGCTAATAACTATGGACCCGAAGGTCTGTGGTAAACTACTCACACATCATCGGAGAGGCTATGGTGTTGATGTAGAAGCCCTCCGTTATCGATTCCCCCTCCGGCGGAGCGCCGAAAAAGGCCCCAAGATGGGATCTCACGGGGTACAGAAGGTTGCGGCGGTGGAAATAGGGTTTCATGGTGCTCTCGGATGTTTTCAGGGTATATGAGTATATATAGGCGAAAGAAGTAGGTAGGTGGAGCCACGAGGGGCCCACGAGGGTGGGGGAGCGCCCTCCTACCTCGTGGCCGCCTCATTGCTTCCTTGACGTCCACTTCAAGTCTCCTGGATTGCGTTTGTTCCAAAAATAACTCTCCCGAAGGTTTCATTCCGTTTGGTAATCCTTTTCTATGAAACACTGAAATAGGCAAAAAAATAGCAATTTGCACTGGGCCTTTGGTTAGTAGGTTAGTCCCAAAAATAATATAAAAGTGCATAACAAAGCCCATTAAACATCCAAAACAGATAATATAATAGCATGGAACAATAAAAAATTATAGATACATTGGAGACGTATCACCATCCCTGAAAAATTATTAGTAGCCCAGGTTTAGAAGCATTTAAATATATTTTCCAATTGTTGTAAACTCACCAAAGCCCAGGAGCGGAACTCCCTTACCTGGAAGCATCCTTGCCTATGAAAGAACACCATGTTGAAATATTTACCTACTAACTATCATACCAAGAAAAAATACCATTGATCAATTCTTAGTTTCTGGAAGGGCCTATTTGGATTATTTAAGAACAATGCGTCATACTAAGACATTAGGCCGTTCATAAGTTATTATTTCCTGGAAGGATTTATTTGATTGATTTAAGATAAAAAAATTGCAAGCACCCAATACTTGTTTTCCTAAATCATTGTATGGACTGCTAATTCCAGACTTGAATATCCCAGCTGAGGAGCAATCGTATCACACGGATGCACATGCAGAACAAGCTCGGTTGTCAAAGGTTCAAATATTGTGTACTTAATGAGTTGTATTTTGTGAATCCTTATTACTTTGTTTCATGAACCAAATCATTATCGGCGTCTCACCATTGCAGAGTGGAAGCATGTAGAGGAGCGAATAGAGAAACGCTTGAGCAGCTGGAAAGGCAAGTTGCTCTCAGTTGGAGGACGATTGGTTTTAATAAACTCTGTCTTCACAAATATGGTTCTTTATATGCTTTCGTTCTTCCAGCTCCCAAAAGGGGTCTTGCAAAGATTGGATTATTTTAGTGTCCAGGTTCTTTTGGCAAGGAGATGGTGAAAAGAAAAAAATATAGGCTGGCCAAATGGAGTGTGGTTTGTACGCCAAAAGACCAGGGCGGCCTCGGTATTCATGACCTGCAGGTCAAGAATGAGGCCCTACTTAGTAAATGATTGTTCAAACTTCTTACTGAGGATGATGCTTGGCAAACCATGCTGCACAATAATTATATAGGCCAAAAGGCAGTGTCTCAGGTATATTGGAAACCTGGAGACTCACACTTTTGGGCCGGCCTAATGGCGGCAAGAAACATCTCTTTCGCTTTGGATCTTTCGCGATAAAGGACGGGTCAGAGATTCGTTGTTGGGAAGACATCTGGCTAGGCAATGGTAGCCTCCGAAAACAATACCCAGCCTTATACAACATTGCACGCGATAAGAATAATACTATTTGCGCAAGTGCTCAGCTCATCCCCACCAAATATTTCGTTCAAGCAGGATTTGATTGGCACCCAACTTATGTCATGGAATAATCTATTGTCTCGTCTGGATTCGATTTTCCTGACACAAGGTTGTGATGTGTTTCGCTGGAACCTCACTACATCGGGGTCTTTCACAGTAGACTCTATGTATCATGCACTCACGCATTCTGAGGTACCGGTGAGTAATAACAAAAAAATGGGAAAGCGAAGATACCACTTAGAGTCAAAATATTCATGTGGTATCTCCGTAGGGGAGTTGTGCTAACAAAAGACAACCTCACACGACACAACTGGCCGGGAAGTAAGAAGTGTTGTTTTTGTACTCATGACGAGACAATTAAACACCTCTTTTTTCACTATAAGTTTGCGCGTTCTATGTGGTCAGCCATCCAAATAGCGTCAAATTTGTATCCGCCCACAAGTGTTGCCAATATGTTTGGTCATTGGCTGGACAGTATTTCAAATAGGTACAAAGCGCTAATAAGGGTAGGAGCGTATGTCTTACTATGGTCGCTTTAGCTATGTAGAAATGATGTTGTTTTTAATGACAAAACTGATTCTCCTTTGCAGGTTATTTTCTGTTGCACGCACTTGCTTCATACGTGGTGTATGCTACAACGAGCGAAGTACCAACCGCTATTCAAGGTGGTGTGTACGTTGTTGGAGCAGGTGGCTACGGAGGTTACCCAACATGGATGGCAGCATAATCTCCGGCTCGGTCCATCATCTCTTTCGACATAGGCATAGTATCAGTTTTTTATCTTTTTGTTTATCAAACTACTGATGTTTGGCTGTGTGCATCCTAGTTATGCAGAGGCCGAGTGATACTCTTAATGCTTTGTATCACTTTGATGCTACATTTTGAGATAGTAAAAGCGCCCTTTATTGAAAAAAATGAATTTGGACAATGCTAATACTAATCCAGACTTTGTCCGTATGGATAATGTGTAGCCGCAATTGAGCCTCCACCTCCTATGTTTTTTGAAGGGCTTGGGAATGACACTAATGAAGTGGATAGGCAAGCTCAAACCAACGAGGTTACGATGTGATTAATTTTTTAGAAGTTCATTGGAAACCTGGGGATTCACATTTTTGAAGTGGTGTGATGAAGGTCAAGGATTTTTTCTCCAATTTGGGACCTTCTCAGTTAGGGACGGTTCTCAGTTTCGATCCTGGGAAGATATCTGGCTAGGGAATAACCCACTAATGGTACAATATCCGAGCTTGTACAGGATTGTTAGACATAAATTCGTCACAATCAAACAAGTTTTAGGACAAGAAAACCCTGATATTTCTTTTCGCAGGGACCTTTTTGGCCCTCGCCTGGCAGTATGGAATGAATTACTCACTCTCCTGGAGAACATTCAACTGGCAGGTGAGTCGGACATTTTTCGATGGAACTTGCATCAGAATGGCAAATTTTCAGTCAAATTCATGTATGATGCACTGGTTCATTATGATGTTCCAGTTGATAACAGAAAATTGTGGAAGCTCAAAATCCCTCTAAGAGTGAAGATTTTTCTCTGTTTTCTTAATAGAGGAGTCATCCTAACTAGAGACAATCTGAGACGACGAAACTGGTATGGTTCTAAGACATGTGTCTTTTGCCAACATGACGAGTCTATTAAACACTTATTTTTTGAGTGCAAGTTCGCTCGGGCAGTTTGGGCCATAGTTCAAGTAGTTTCGAATCTATACCCACCACGTAGTGCACGGAACATGTTCGGCAACTGGTTGCGGGGTATTGATAAACAATTTTCTGCACATATTCTTGTGGGAGCGGCGGCCTTATGCTGGGCACTATGGCTTACCAGGAATGATGTGATTTTTAATAACAAATGTGTCTCATCTCCTATGCAGGTTATTCATGTGTGTACACGATGGCTCCGTACTTGGTCTATCCTACAGAGACCGGAGGATAGGGACCTTTTTATGATGACGTCTACACGGCTGGAGCGTACGGCCAGGGAGGTTTTCTACCCCCATGGATGACGGTGTGACCTACGGATAAGATCTGCCACTCCTTAGGCCGGACATGATTTTTTGATTGGCATTGTATCAAATTATTTTTTGCTTTTAGGGTACTCTGAACTTTTTTGGCTGTGTGCATCTAGCTATGCAGAGCCCGGTCTTTCTTTCGATGCGATTGTATCACCTCGATATATCTATTCAATGAAATGTTCTTTATCGAAAAAAATATGTTCCGCTTCATGTCATCTTTAGTGCTTCAAGGGCAAACGGCTAGATTCAATTTGGAGCTTCGCGGGAAGGAGCAGGCAGCAGCGCCAATACACTGAGGGTGGAGTAGCAGAGTCACCTGATCTACCAGTATGTCTGATTGATGCTGCCCACTGATCCATCAGCTTGCATCCAGCATCTCTAAGTTAGCATTATGTCAGGTAAATACGGATAATGATTACTGCAGCCATGAACCTCTCGAGTTGGTATTTGATCTCATCTTCATGAACATGATAGTCCCACCTTTGCAGGTTCTCGATATATTTGCAATGGATTAAACAATGGGCCTCTCTTGATTCACACATGTTCACATTTCAAGCTATTCGATGGTAAATCTTGAATTTTATTTTATTATATTTTCTTAGCGGATTAATTAGAACTGATTTGGTTTCTGATTTGTTTGGGCAAGAGCAACAGCTTGCGAAGCTTTACCACTAATCCACAGTCACTATGTAACAATTAAAAGGTGATTGATAGTTCCAATAGATGCATATTTAATAGTATTTCTTTCTGCACATCATTTAGACAGGTGGTTCCGTTTGATACATTTAGGAAGAGTACAGTCTTTTCAGACTTCAATTAATATCTATATTGTTTCTTTGCTATAATAGGCAGGTCTGGAAACACGTGCTAATATAAGGCTTGAATTGCACATGTATTGTCTTATTAATCATGCACATTTTGGAGCATGATTATTTTCAAATGGTTTGTCTAACAATACTGAGGAGACCTGCATGTCTGTCAACATTCTTAATATGGAACCATTAGATGATGGATGACCATTTTTTGCAATATCTGACTGATGAATAATTGTATAATTGATAAGACAAGGGTTGGACTTACTTCCCTCTGCAAACATCTTCTTTGCTCAAGTAATTCAAAGGATGTTTACTGAACCTCTTTGTGAACCAAGGAAGAAGTTCTCTATACACAAAAACTTAGTTCCACATTGAAATTTCACATATGGATAATTCAGTAACAAAAAAATTTGATTAATCAAGTTGGGAGATGTCACACAACACCATTTTCTCATAATAGTCATCTATTTGATCCTCGTGACAGTCCTATCTGTCATGAATAATTGAGTCATATGTTGATGAATATATAGTTTGACTGTGCACTTGCACGTGTGCAACGTTCCAAAAGGATAATTCATAACCTAGCAATTTTAGATGTCTATGAACTTCAGTATGTGCCGTCACGATCTCAACAGGATATGGTACTCTGTTTTGATTTTTTACCAAAACCTAATTATCAATTTATATATGTGCGTACAATCGTTAACCATTGTAGCTGACGATCTTTAACGTGTTTCATCATCTGTAGGCTGTGCAAAGTGAGATAATCATGTATGGTGTTACCGAATGGGTTGGAAAGTTTCTAAATTATGAGCTCCGCATGATTAAGCGGTGTCGGGACCTGTACTTCAAGAAAGGAACATCAAAGAAGCTGTTAAAATGGATGGGAGAATTTGCTAAGACATGTTTACCTATTTAATTTTTAAGATTAAGTGTATTCTATCTAGAAAGAAAATAACTGTATGTTTCATGGAGTAACAAATCAGGAACTGTGCAGGTATGTGTTCATCTTGATGGAAGTTTGTCCGAGATGCTGGACAAGGGGATTGTTTCCGCACTACATGTATCCAAGTGTTAAAGGATCCAAGTGTTTAGGGATGCCTTTTGCGAACAAATTTAGTTTTTTTGAGCGAGCAGATTGATACTTTTTTGTGAATGTATTGGAGTGGGTGAAATACTCCTCATTTGTTTCAAGAGGTCCTGGTGTGGAAGCTTAACACTGGGTTTGTCATTATTGAGGCAAGAATAGTTTGAATACGCACACTTTCATTATGTACTTGGCAGTACGTAATGCATCATGTGTAGAAAAAGATGTTTATATTTGTATAGAGTAAATTACAAGGTTTGAGGTATTTGAATAAAAAAAACTTTGTTGTTTCATGACATGCAACAATGCGATCTTTTGTGCTTGTTATAGGTTTAAGTAAATTTGTATTAGTTCATATAATGTACCTGCAATAATTTAGATGACTGCCATGTTTGACTAATTTTATGTTAATTTAGACGTGTGTTGCACGTGCACATTTACTAGTATTAACAAATTAGTACACCAATTCATTTGGGAGAAGCTTAGTTCATCCGGCTCACTCATGATGTCCTTCATAATATAACTTGGAAGTTCACCGTGGACGAAATATACTTGAAGTCCTCGGTCGAGAAGTCCCAGTCAAGGATCACACCAGCTCAACCATGCACACGGTTATTTGGATATCTTGGTCGCCCAAGAAGTGTAAGCTTCTTATATGGCTAGTGATGCAAAATAAAATTTTGATTCTCGATAGGCTTGAGCATCGTGGTTGGACCATTTAGTAGAAGAAGATTATTCATACATGTATGCGATGGCTCTGTACTTGATCTATCCTGTAAAAGTTGGAGGATAGAGACTTTTAAATGATGGCGTCTAAACGGCTGGAGCGTACGGTCAGGGAGGTTTTCTCCCTCCATGGATGACGGTGTAATCTCCATATAGGATCTGCCCCACCCTAGGCTGGATTGATTTATTTTTGCTGTAAAACTATGTTTATTTTTTGATCTTTTGGACTTGTTGGTTGTGTGTATCATGTTATGCAGAGGCTGGGCATTCTTTAGATGTGGTTGTATCACCTTGATAAATCAATTCAACGAAATGTCCTTTATCAAAAAAATGTAAGCAAAACCAGGAATTGTAAACACATCTCCTATGCCACCACCGCTTCTTTGTTAGGGTGTGATGTGACATTGTTGATTGTCTTAGCCTTCATGATGTCTTGTGACTATAGGACGGCGACAAGCATTAAAGTTTAAAGGGTTGGGGTTACCCAATCTTGTTCTCACTTCAGGAATGCCATGACCTCCATGTTTATGGAATGCTTATCTCTTGAAAATTATTGAAGGTGTGTAATGTTAGAATCTTTCACAACACCCCAACTCCCACAACGGTCATTGTGCTTAATACCAAGGAGGAAGTGAGATTTTGGGTGTTTCGGGTGCGAAGCAATCATGTAATATAATGATGCGAGAGTGATGACCTTTCATTTGAATCCTCTATTGGGTTTCTTATTTCGAACCCCCTCCTTCATAATGAAAATAACAAAGTTTTTTTTTCTGAAAAGAATATTAACCTGGCCTTTATATTACAGGATGCACACGGCTATATTATTAAACATAAATCAAGTTCGAGTAACCGAATCTAGACAGCGAAGAAGAAAAAAAAAACACGACCACAACCGGTCAAACTCCAGATTAAGTAGCTCATCCAACAATCTACGATTGGCGTGCCTACACACTATGTTTTGCCTTGTTTAAAAAAAGCACATATGCAGCGGTATACAAATATGGCACACTATGTACCGATCAAGCAAGCACGTGGGTGTTGGGGACAAGCATGAGCTTCTCCTTCCTACGGACAGTCAGACCAAACACCTCCGTCATATCGACATCGTCCCTCTCCATGCCGATCGGCAGCTCCCAGTCGAAGCAGTACGCGAGGTTCGCCAGCATGATCTCGACAGTAGCCAACCCGAAGTTAAGACCGGGGCAGATTCTCCGGCCAGCCCCGAATGGCACAAACTGAAAGTCCTTGCCCGTCAAGTCCACCGCTGCCGCGGTGCCACCCTCGAGGAACCTCTCTGGCACGAAGTCGTCCGGCTTCTCCCAGGACCCGGGGTCTCTGCCAATAGCCCATGCGTTGACGATGACTCGAGTCTCAGAGGGTATGCTGTAGCCGTCGACGTCGCAGTCCGCCATCGCCAGGTGTGGGAGGAGGAGCGGCGCCGGCGGATGCAGCCTGAGCGTCTCCTTCACCACGGCCTTCAGATAGCCCATGCCGGCCAGGTTATGCTCCTCGACAAATTCTTGTCCGGCGGGAGTGCCGTGTCGCACCTCAGCCTGAAGCTTGGCCATGAGTTGATCAGGTGTGCGCATGAGCTCGGCCATGGCGAATTCTAGGACCAGAGACGACGTGTCCGTGCCCGCTCCGAACAGGTCCTGTAGGCACGTTAACGTTGTCCACCAGAGGTAAATGAGGCAACATAACTCAGTCGATCTATGTAACATATTTTTCTATATTTATTAATTATATTAGTTGCTTACCATTAAGATGGCCTTGATATGGTCTCTGGTGATGCCATGAAACTCTTGCTGAACCGATAGCAGCACGTCGATGAAGTCACTCTCTCCTTGCTCGTCGACACCGTTCTCCCTGCCATGGTGCGTTGGGTTTTTCTCGTGGTCTCTTATTATCGCTTCTAGCAGTTCGTCCCACCTCTTGTGTGCCGTCTCGGCGTTGTTGCGGACGAACCTACTGAGAAGACGTACCTTGGCCAACCTTGGGAAGTAGTCCTCCATATGAAACCCTCCGACGAGAGCCGAGTTTGCCTCGATCAGCTCTCTGAACATCTTATTCCGGCCTTCCGCCCTGAAGAACTTACCCGACACAGCGCGGCACACCACATCGTTGGCGTACGTGTTCACCACCTCGCCCAGGTCGACGGCCACGCTCGCCGCCGCGGCCTCACGGATCCTGGAGATCACCACTTTCACCTGTACATTCAAGAGCAGAGCAGGTTGTGTATATATGTTCTTCGTTCTCACGAACATGCTCAGGTTCAGGAGGTGGTGATGCTGACCTCTTTTTGACGGGCGATGCGGAACGACTGGACCTTTTTGACTGTGAACAGGTGCGTGGTGACGAACCTCCTCGCCTGCCGCTAGTGCTCGCCGTAGGGGGAGAAGGCGATGTCGGACGACCAGCCGTACAGGAGGGCGTCGGCGATCCTGGACGGCGGGCGGGACGCGAACAGGTGGTCGTTCGTCCGCATGACCGCCTGGGCGGCTCGTGGGGACGACACGACGAGGTTCGGGACGGAGCCGAGGTGGAGGAGCATGAGGCCGTCGGCGGCATGAGTCCTGGAGAGGCTGCGGAGGGAGACGTGAGGGAGATCGCCGACGAGGTGCAGGTGGCCTATGATGGGAAGGGCCGGAGGCGAAGGAGGGAGACGCTTCGCCTTTGCTTGCTTGCTGGCTGTGGCCAGACGCAGTAGTAGTATGATGACCGATAGTAGCAGTAGTGCTTGTAGCTGTAGAGGGGTCTGCTGCATGAGATGGTAAACTACTTCAATATAAGGAGCCATGGGGTAGGCTGGGGTGCAACTGGGTGTGTGTGGTACGGAGAGAGCAGAGGATGCATGATGTTATTTATAGCTGCGTGAGAAGTTTTCCCACACGTGGTTTATCTTCATCGCTGGGCGAGGCTTTCAGTTCCGTGCTAGACTAGTGGCGCACACTGGCACCTTTCCTTTTCACGCTTCAGTACTAGTACTACTACTCGAGTGTGCCAGACACGTCTCAGCACGAAGATGCTAGATGGAGCTCCGGCTTCGTGGAGCACGATTTTTGAACAAATACTTTTATGTTTCAAAAAATTCTGAAAACAAATACACGTATATCCATATACTCCCTCCGTCCAAAAAGAGTAAATTGTAGAAAACCACCATTTTAAAGTCTAGATTTGCAGAAAACACTACGTTACATTTCTTTTGCAGAAAACACCATGTCTTGTGTAATCGTTTTGTAAAAGCCACTGATCTGCGGATCTGGCTCTGTTAAGCGTGTTTATGACAGACAGGGCCCATTTTCTGCTTACGTGACGTAACTTTTTGTGTCAGACGGTTTTAAATCTAAAATTACAAACTAGACTCTCAAATTTTACATAGACACCCCCAAATCAGAAATGAAAAACGCAATTAGCCTCCCACCCGCCCTCGACCTCGTGTTGACCATGGCCGGCCGGCAGTCCCTCACCAAAGCCCCTCCTCCGTGGTGGAATTGCTCCACCCCGACGTGGTGGAATTGTGCACGGTGGAGGGGCTTGCATTGTCGAAGATGCATGCGTTGCGATGACGCCAGAGGGACCAGGCGGAGAGAAGCACCAGGGAGGAGAGCCCCTTGCGCATGGCGGTAGGCGCAGCCGCGACCGAGGCCGACCACCAGTCCAGGAAGGAGATCTCAGTGTCCTGGGGGAGGGGGATCGGGGCACGGCACCAAGCAAGGATCTCGTGCCAGACGGTCTTGAAGAATGGGCAGTGGAGGAGCAGGTGATCGATCGTCTCGAGCTCCTGGGCACAGAGCGCGCAGAGATCCCCGACGAGGATCTAGATCGGGGGTCCTCACCGACGCCTCGTTCTATGGTGGGCAGGACTGAACATCGGGCGATTGGAGGCGTGGTTCATGCACGCATTGCTGCAGTACGCCGTGGTGGGTGCCGCCGGCCTGCCGTCCTCTATCTGCACGCACACGTCATCACAGTGCACCGGCGGCAGCTAGAGCGTCAAGAATGGCAGGCCTCCCTTGCTGCTCCGGTCGTCGCCCCACTGGCGCTCTTCTTCCCAGGTCGTCTTCCTCGTCCTCCCACCCTCTTCTTCCCCAGGGCGTTCCCTGCTGCTCCAGTCGCTGCCCCGGCTGGCCCAGTCGCAACGCCCTTGTCGAGGAACGGCAACAACGACTCCCTATGGCGGCCTTCCTGCCGGTGTAGGGCTCTGGCACTGACCCTTGCATGTTCTTCTTCATCCCGACGCCATGCGCTCACCATGCCGAGCTGGCCGGTGCCCTACGGGGACGATGGAGGTCGATGTGACCGGATCCGGTTGGGGGCACGATGGCGGTGGCCCGGGGAAGAAGGGGCAGCGCCGAGCCAGTGTACACGCTTACGGATGACAGAAGAGGGTGGGTTGGGAGCGAGGGGAAAGGCTGTGGTGTGGCTGGAGGGTGGGGAGAAGGGGGCGAAAGTTAGGGGGCGTTTTTGTATTAAAGCTAAACGGTTATGCCACGTAAGCAGAAAATGAGCCCCATCTGTCATAAACACGTTTAAGAGAGCAAGATCTGCCGATCAGTGGTTTTTGCAAAATGATTATACAAGACGCGGTGTTTTCTGCAAAAGAAATGTAACGTAGTGTTTTCTACAAACCGATCCTTCAAAGTAGTGGTTTCCTGCAATTTACTCGTCTGAAAAAGCTTGTTCCTCAAATGGATGTATCTAGCGTCAAGTTAGTGTTGGATACATCCATTTGAGAAACAAATTTGGGGCAAGTTTTTCCGAACGGAGAGAGTATGTAATATACATGTGTGTAAATTTTACGATGAAATATGGAAAAGTATTGTTCACTCTCAAAGTCCAGGATTTTGTTGTCCAGCTTGCAATTCAAGTTGGTTTGTCTTGAAATTTTGCACAGATATACATAACATCCTTATATACGTGTATATTTTTTCCAGATCATTTTAAAACCTAACAATTTGAATTTTGAATTTTCTAAAATAGCAGGCTCCATAGAGCTCGTCCTCCAAAAGCCCTATTGTGAAGGGAAAATCATTTCTAATGGAGTCAGACGCCTATAGTCAATACTATGCCGTCCCGTACTAAGATTAGAGATTGTATTTCTTATACGTGTGCTTGGATGCTACCCAGAAGACGCCGCTCTATGGCGTGGACGGCTTCCTGAAAGTCGGAGGGGACATGTCGAATCTGGACACGGCTCCTCTGTCGTGCGCTAGGTGACGTTGGGCCGCTGACATGTGGGCCAGGTTTCTCACAGGCCCACATGCCAGTGGTAGAACGGCAGGCTGCCGAACGATAGAGGATCCTCGCGCGTCGAATCTTGGCTGCATGCCCTCTCCCTCTAGTTGGGGTGCCTCTTGTTGCCCCACTGAAACACCTGCCCCTTCTCTCTCTCCCTATGTAAACTGATCCATCTGTAAAACTGCCTGGGGTTTGGCCCCGATGATCAATATATTTAGGTGGGG